>NC_090173.1:31959126-32259126 GCF_024679245.1 Pseudorasbora parva
CATGTTTTTTTTTTTTTTTTTACAGTGTATGCAATCTAATGTTTGTGACATTCTGATATATAAATTTATAATCACTTAAGTGGGGTCCAAAATTCTATGACCATTTTTTTTTCTTTTTTTTTCTAAAGAGATGAGACGTTAAATTACAAACTATCAGCAAAACATTTTGAGTAAAACATTTAAATGAACGGAATGTGCATTTCAAAAATATCACTTCCTGGAAATAATACCGGATGGATAACTTTCTACTTGATCTAAACTTGTTGTTGCAAAATAATATCCAAAGACCCTTCATATTGGCCATGATAATTTCTGCTTTAATTATGATAAAGCTACTTTGTTTTTAAGCTTTTTTTTATTAACAAACCCTGGGAATAAATTAACCACAACTTTTCTTGTGATTCCAGAAGTTTCAAGAACTGTACATTCCTTAAAAAAAAAAACAATAGTTGTTGAAGAAAATAATTTAAGTGTGTTGAAGGTTTGGTAAGGGCATGCACCTCGTGGATCTCGCCCCCAGGTTTAGAACCATGGATCTAATCCTTACAAACTACTTTTGTTATTTTAATTAACAAACTACTTTTGTTATTTTAATTAACAAACTACTTTTGTTATTTTAATTAACAAACTACTTTTGTTATGTTTATTTAATCAAATTAAATAGCATCATTGATAAACATAAAACCAGCTAATTTAGATGTTACTACATGCATTACATTTTAAATTTATATCCTAACTTCTGTTTCAAAGTAAATGTTTCAAAATCCTAAATTTTTCAGTGTATTTCCAGGTTTACATGGGGAGAGGGGGGATTGGGAGGGGGGTCCCATATTTTCAAGTGGTCTTAGACTTTTGAACCCCACCAAATCTTATCTGCCTCAGGATGCGAATTACTGACCAGGCAAGAGGTCACTATTGGCAGGAAATTCCTTCCTTGCTAATATGAACTCCAAGTTGTTTCGTGTTTCATGCATGTTTGTGTGGAACATGTACTGTGTGTGTTTGATGGTGCTCTTTGAACTGCATTTTAAAATGATTGCAACACTAGCATGAGTTCCTTCCTTTTATTTCTTAGATCTTATCACCTGATACATGGACAGTCGCACTCAAAAAATGAAACTAAAAACATTTTAGTTTCTTCTGAGAATTGGAGTCACCATTTTATTTTATTCAGACGTAGTGTGTTCCCATAACAACCAGTAAAAATGCTTGTTTGCATGAACAAACAAGCATTATCTTAGGTCAGGTCAAAAGACAATGTGATCTACCAGGTCAGTGAGAACAAAAGTGCTTGATCCATTGTTAAGACAGGACCAGAATGACTTGTTCTTATAAATTGAAATTATATCTCATGAGTCCTTTGACAAAATGATTTTAAAAAGATCAAACCAATTAAATGTACATGAGACACTTCTGTAGATCCAGCATCACAAAAATACAAAAACAGCCATTCATCAACACTTACTATGTTCAAACACATCCTTTTGAGAGGTTTATTATATCATGCAATGCTCCGCCCAATGCCTTGTATAAAGGTAAATGGAGGTATTTTTAACAGAAACAGGTTTGTTGGAGGAGTGTCAGATGAAATCACAGTTTAGCTCAAGGCTTTGATCTATTGTCAATCTGCACTTTTGAGGCTTAAGTAACCAGTGTTCGAACTATACCGTGGCCTTTGGGGGAGCCCATTTGCACTAGCCTACTTGCTTTATGCAATCGCTATAGGATAAATCACTATTTTGCCTATTGTACTACTTTTTTGCCTATTGTACAACTACAAATTGATAGGGCAAACAGTCACCCCCAAATAGTTTGTAAACAAACATCCTGTCTTTGAGTTCACATGAACAGCGATTAAGTTACTCGTCACGCAAACCTATAATAACAACAACACAGCCACAAAAACATAACTGGGAATAACTTCTTACCTTAAAACCAAAAATAAATAAACTGCCTTGTTTTGTTTTTGCCATGGCTATGATGCTATGAATTACCGAATGGATTTGAAGGATGTGTGCAGACCAAAGTTACGTTATACTTTCTCTACGAATATATGAGTTAAATTTGCACTAATCATGAGTGGAATTTGCACCGCAGCGCCCCCACACCAATAATTTTTGAGACCCCCCCCCAAAATTTTTTTTTTGCAAATCACGTTTTCAGGGGAGCCCTTATCTTATTTAGGGGAGCCGAGCTCCCCCTAGCTCCCCTGTAGCTCACACCCTGTAAGTAACTAATTTTGTTAGTTATGTTGTTCATTTATTGATCATGGTTTTATTACATGTTTTTTCGTTGTTGTTGTTGTTGCCTTTCTTATGTGGAATGTAAAATAGGCACTGTTTTAGACAGAAGGTGTGATGGCGAGGATGTTAACAGATACAGCAGCTGCTCGCTGAAACATTTATTCGGTTGCTCCCTTCATTTATATGAGCCTTGTTTCTTCCTGTGTGAACTTATTGTTAAACACTTAACATGATTGACAGGTCTAATATTAACCTCATGTTTATTACTGCAAAAAGAACATTCTTAATCAGTATTTTGAACTTATTTGCAGTAAAAATATCTAAACATCCTTAAAACAAGATATAATTGCATAAGATCAAAAGTATATATACTATTTATATATAAGTTATATATACTATAACATTTGCATATTACTGGTTCAAACTAAATTAATTACTAAAATACATAATGTACAATATTTTTCCTCTTTCAACAGATTAAACATCATAACTGACAACTTAGTGGTAATGCATTAAACAAGCTGACAACAATGTGCAGCGTGAACAGAACAGAGCATAAGTGCAATATTTGCGCAATATCACACTCAAGAGTGCTGATATATTCGGACTGACAGCATGATTGTGAGTAATATTGTTTTTATGCAATACTTCAATAAACAAGTTATATTGAGAAACTTACATTTTAAACACAATATTGGCAGCTACATTGTCTATTTTTGCTTCACCAACAAGTCTTTGAACATCACTCAGCAGTGGCATCCCTTAAAGGGGTGATAAAGTGGAAAATCAACTTTCCCTTGAGCTTTTGATAAATAAAAGGTCATGGTAATATAAAAATATCCCAGTTACAGTGCTTAAAACTTCCTTGTTAGTCAAATAAAAGCTTTCAAAAGACACCAGGCCCAGAAAACAATCGTGTGCCCATCAATACGTCATCACGTGACGAAACATATTCTCTACAGAATAATAAGCATGTGTAACTCAGTAGCCCCGCCCACTGACTTATGGTGCTGTACGGATTGTACTAGCCAGAAGCAATAAACATCCCAAAGATAGTAATATATTGCGCTATTCCTGGTTGTGAAAGAACACAGTCGCTGCATAAGCTTCCTTCGGATCCTAATATTAGGAATGTGTGATACTTCATTTATTTTTAATGATGTTCCAGCTGATGTGGGGAAGACAACGCACCCATGTTTGCTTCATTTAACTGTGGAATCGTTTGTAAAGTCTCAGATGCTGGATTTGCAGACATACTGAGAGTAAAACACAATGCTGTGCCTTCTATATTGGATCCGACAGAAATGCTGCAACACACTGAGTGTGAGTAAAAACATGTTTTTATAGGTGATAATATTGCATTGTTATAGATAATTTTGATTATGTGTACGTGTCTAACAGAACATACCTTTAGCACGCTGGACTGAGACATGTATGGGCCAGGGCTCGCAAAGCCCAACGTCCCGGTGCTATGTGTTTTCCAGACGGGCTATCAAAACAGCCAGTGAATCTCAAATATGAAATTGAAGTGAAATATTTCTTTCTTGATTTGCGCTGTTCACTTTCTGTTGACTTGACATTTGAAGGGCGAGTGCACGTGTGTGTGTGTGTGTGTGTGTGTGTGTGTGTGTGTGTGTGTGTGTGTGTGTGTGTGTGTGTGTGTCCGGTTTGTGCTTATATCCACCTATCGGGCAGACCATGTAATAAAAAAATTAGATTCCAATCAATTGTGGGTGAATGAGAAATAAATCATTGTGTTTGTTTAATGAAGACGTTTACGAGCCCTGTGGTCGATGGAAACATTCCGGTTGCCACTCAAAATGATCCCTCCCTCATGTGAACTGACAGGGGAGCTGAAGCTAATTAAATATGCAAATCTCATCCAATCCTAGCCATGGGCGTTTACTTCCAAGTCTCCAGTGCGGCATGCCCATGACACCTTTAATGAATTAGAGCTTTTGAAACTAGTAAATGGTTCCATGATTTATTCATAAAATGAAGTGGTCAACAGTTCGAAGTGAACCTGTGCAGACCGATCAGTGTATGAAATCAAAGTACCCTGAGAGTGGTTCAAAAGCATAGCCGTCTGCTCTCTAATCACTCTCGCTGTACTTTGATGTCATCTGCCTGTGCGGAGATGCTTCACACATATTTTTAAGTACCCGAATTAATGCTTTTGAATGAATCGGTTGAGTGAACAATTCAATGATTTACTTAAATTATTTAGTACCTGAATGAACCAGTGTGTTTGAATGAATCGGATAAATTAATGTTATAATGATTCATTCGTGAATGGGTGTAACCAAACAACTGATGTAACCAAAAAAAAAGCATGGTTGATAAATCGCCACCACAGACTGACTGGAACACAGAAATTCAAGTGGTGTGATACAAACAGTCCCAGTGATGTTGGATCAAATTTGAGAACCATACTTCAATGTTGTATAATACATGTATCTAATCTCATTCTGCTTTCCTCTTTCAAGCTAAAAGTGGTCAACACAGCCATACAAAGGGTCTGGATCCACCTCTTTTCACTGAACCCCTCGAGGACTGTATAGTGGATGAAGGAAATGACATCACACTGAAAGGGACCATCACAGGCAGCCAGCCAATCAGCGTTTCCTGGCTTCATAATGGTGAGTCCAGTTTTTTTTTCTTATTACTAATTTTGCTATTTGAAACATACAAGTCTGATTAACAATATGTACACTATAGACTGAAGATATAATTATTTAAATTGTTTGCAAAATGCAAGTTCATGTTTACTTTAAGTTTGTAAATTGTTAAGTAAATTAAAAAAAGAAATGCTGAGTCATTTTATTTACATATAAATTATATGTACACTATATTGCCAAAAGTATTGGGACTCCTCTCCAAATAATTGAATTCAGGTGTTCTAATCGCTTCCATGGCCACAGGTGTATAAAATTAAGCCCCTATGCAGACAGCTTCTACAAGCATTTTTAAAATAATAGGTCGCTCTCAGGAGCACAGTGAATTCAAGCGTGGTACCGTGATAGGTTGCCACCTGTACAATCAGTCAATTCAAGAAATTTCCTCACTACTAAATATTCCACAATCAACTGTTAGTGGTTTAATAACAAAGTGGAAGCAATTGGGAAAAACAGCAACTCTGCCCCAAAGTGGTAGGCCACATAAAATCACAGAGCGGGGTCAGTGCATGCTCGTAGTGTGTACAAGTGATGCACGGGTCAATGTAGGCCTATAACTAACCCACATCCGACCGTCATTTTCAACTAACCTCCCCGCAACTCAGACCGCAAAAAAAGAACGTATTTTACCTGACCCGCTTTTTTTTTTTTAAAGGAGTAAATGCTCATCGTAGCGTCAATACATTTTTGGGGTGTCCCCAACTAAGGATTTACACATTCGAAACAGAATTGTCAAATCTTTCCATAGTCGACTGATTGTCAAATCATCTATGTGTGTGTGTGAATGGGTTGGGAGCATAGACCGTAAAAAAATATGGACGACTCAACATCATCCGTTTCCACTTGCCAGAGTTGAAGCTTTCAGGCGGCCTGCACGGCGCTGACATCTTGGGATCAAGTCTGCGCAGTAGAGATTTCGGGACCGGAGTTGCGCAGTAGAGAGCAGGAAGTAGAGCAGGAAGTATTGCCGCGATATCAAAAGCCCGCCCACACTCTCACAGATATAGCTATACTGGGACCGGTCACTGGGGGACAATCGAGGCACGAAAGCTTCAGTTTCTGAGAGGGATACTGCAGGCTTGGTTGGGAGGGGCATGACGAGTCAGCAGGAGGGTAAAACTATTTTTATATTCCTTTATACACTGCACACAGCAACAAAGTGAAAAACTGCCCGCCAATTGACAGACGAACTGACAATGGCTTTCTTTCTTTCAAATTTTCTTTCTCTAGGTAATGTGGTGGATAAACATTCGTAAAACATTTTCTCATAACGTTTTAAAGCTGCGATCGAAATACAGAACATCACATAAATATATATATAACACTTTGAGAACGTTTATATGCACGTTCTTAAGCCGTTAAGGTGGTCCCACACCGGACACGAAGCTCAGCGCTGTGTCTCGGGTATCTCATGGGGCTTTTACACAGGATGCGGAATGCGATGGGTTCAGTGTAGCCCTTCAGATACAACACGATATGAACTTGACTGACCAGAGCAAAGTAGGCGATTGATAGGACATAAAGGTATGCCAAAAATAGGGTGTATCATAGTAAACACAGTCGGCTATGTCTTAACCAAATCTAAGCAGTTGACAAATGAAATCGGATGCGTGTCTGGTATTAGATTCAATATTGTGCATTTGGTCTTAAAGTGACCGCAACAGCAGTGTTACAAACGTAGTGTGTAGGTCAAACTCATAACTCACCAGCGGTGCAGAGTCATCATTAATTGGCAATGCTTTGAAGTGACGTTAAAGGGAGAGAGGACATATAATTTCACTTGATTAAATTCCTCCTTCCTCACGTCTTTTCCTTGCGTCCTTCCCTCGCATCCTGAAGGGGTGGAGCTAAGGCGCGAGGAAAGGAAGCTAGAAAAGGAAATGAGGATGCAGAAATAAGAACTGGGAAGCACCCAGTGCATACATGTAACATTAGCTCCCCCTCCTGGAAGGCGTGTCCTCCCACCGTACACAGTCCAACAGAGGAGGGTCGGAGGGGGCTCTGGAGAAGGGCGTGGGAACAAAAGGGAGAAAAAGTCTGAAAAGAAAGTCCAAGAAAACCAGTACAACAGAAAGAGGAAGTCCATTGGGGCGTGAAAGACGGGAGAAGCCAATGGGGAGCCTGGAGCAGGAGCCAGATGGCACAGAGACCAGCCAAGATTGGGGCCCCAGAGCGGAGTCGGAGGAGGAAGGATCTATGGGGTCGACGACTCGATGGGAGACACCCTGGGAACGACCGAGGAGGAAGCAGCCACTGATCTCTGTAGGAGCAGCTGGGTCGATGAGCCCGCGCAAGACTGGAGGCCCAGGAGACCAAGGTGGAGCCGCGGCGATGACCGTCCGAGGTGGAGCTGGATGACCGCAGAACTGAGGCTGAGTCAGTGGGACCAAGGATGAAGGCAGAGCAGAGGATAAGGAGGAGCCAGATGAAGCCGAAGGTGTAGAAAGGTCGACGACTGACCAAGGTAGAGCCGGAGAGATGAGGGAACCCGGAGAAGCCGTTTGGCCGAAGGTGTCCGGTGGAGCCGAGGGTGGGAGGAGCCAGGGCGTAGCAGATGTGTCGACGGGCTGTGGTGGAGTGTAGGGTGAAGAGACCAGCGGTGACGACAGGGGATCATCTGAGTTAGATGAAACTGCTGGACTGGGATCCTGAGGCCAATTCACACTCCATGTGGGAGGAGCAGAGAGGATGATGGATAGCAGTGTAGGCAGGGCTGAAGAGCTGGTAGACGGAGGAGGGGGAGGAGGAAGGGAGGGGGTGTGGTTGTTCTGAAGGCATGGTGGTGGATGGCAAGCGGTTGTGTACCAGTACCCACTCCACGAAGGCGGCAAAATCTTCCATTGGACCGCCCGCTGGAACATGTGCCTTTGACCCCTCGCTAAGGCCGGTGTGATAAACACAGAACGAGCGGTCTGGAAAAATGGGTAAGTCATGCGAGCTGTAGGAAGTCGTGGGTGTGTGCTTCCAGCGGTGGTCTCCCTGTTCTAGGCAAAAAAGCTGGACTTCGGAAGGGGGCCATGGGAAGATGGGGGAAACGCAAACAAAAACACAAAGAAAACACTGCAGAAAAAAACTGTTTTGGTCCATCGATCTGTTACAAACGTAGCGTGTAGGTCAAACTCACGAAGGCGAAGAAGAACTTGGAACAGGAACTTTTAATAGACAGTCAACTCAGGAACATTCAAACACACCACTATACATGAACGTCGACAGACAAACACTGAAGAGAAACTGAGGACTAAATACACAGGGCAAACAAGGTGATTAACAGGACACAGGTGATGGACATAACTAACTAGACAAACTGGGGAGAAACTATAGCCTAGAAATCTAGAAGCACCCTAGCGGCAGCAAATTTAATCTGCCCGCAAGTGTCGTCTAGGAACTCTCAATAACCTTCTGAGCTGTATTCCTCTCAATCTGGACGGGCCAATCACATCGTGTATAGAGTCGGCAGGCGGGGCCATATTGACGACGGCCAAATTGCATTTGTGCGCTTCTAGTAAACACAGAAACTGGCGAATGGCGGCTTAAGCTAAGCTAAGTTAAGCTTTTCTCTGAGAAAAGAACAAAGAACGGCACTGAAGTCATTCTTAAAAAGGGAAGATGTGTTTGGAGTTTAGCCGACCGGATACGGCGAATGTTTAATCTATCAACAAGCTCTGTTTCACCTTCGTTGCTCTGGTTGGTGTAGCGCTATCCTATCGCGTGCAGAAGAGGGAGTTTGAAAGACAACCGTTTATCCCGCCCCTCGGATTGAGCCCTGTCAATGGTGAGTTTCCAGACCAAACATCTTGATGTGGGTCTGGCTTGTCAGGCTAGAGAAACTAGGTCACAGGGGATGAACTCAAAACACACAAAAAACACAGCAGATATACATGTATATACGTAATTCTGCACTCCCTGTACATACATGTAACACAGCCTTTAGCATACATGCTTCAGTCTATCATTAAAGTTAATCAAAGAACAAAATAAAATAAAAAAAATCACCCACTGAAATTGACTGAATAACTTTTGTAGCTAGTTTTAACATGCATTAATCTATATTTAATTTATAAAGTGAAGATTATGATATGCAATGTTATTGTGTTCCATTTCTGTACCTGAATCACTGTGACCTGAAACTGCAAACACTTCATTCTTAGCACTGTACTTACTTTCTTGCTAACTGTTCACTTGTATTCAATAATGTTTTAAATTATTTATTAGGCTATGCTTGTCATTTTTGCCATGGAATATCAGTTGAGAATTGTGAAATTTCACTGCTATCTACTATTGTGGTTGCTTATTTATTGTTACATATTTAATGTTACTCAGTCAAAACAATGAAATCAAATAAGTATTGCACATGCGATTCAAGGTCTATGGACCCCCTAAAGTAGCCTTGGCCACCCCCCTGCCACCCCATGAATAAAAGTCTAGTTCCGCCACTGTGCACAATGGCCCTCATTTATCAAAAGTGCGTACACCAAATTTCCAGCGTACACCTTGCGTACACCCAAACCCACGGTGACTTTGAGATTTATCAATATGGACGTTGGCGTACGGCGCGCTCAAATCCTACGCCAGCTCAGGAGGTGGTGTACGCACGTTTGAGTTAGTGGGAAAATGCGCAGAAAACAATTCCTAACACCACAAAATGCACTGGCAAGATATGCTATATGACCCACTGTTAAAAACCACAACAACAACATTCAGTGTTTATTTTTGTGCAACATGAACGTCAATGTTTAATTTGTGTGACTTTACCAAAGCGTTTGATTTGTAGGCATATGTAATCCTCCAGTCGCGAGCCTGTGCGCTTTATCTGACGTTTCAGGCCCGCCTGGCCCGGCAGCTGCGCATGGACTGGGACTAAACTAATTCAGACTGACAAAATAATAAAAATGACCTTCTTCTTTTAAATAATAATAAAATCAATAAAAACGACATTCTTCTTCTAAATAACAAGCGTCATTAAGAATAATAATAATAAGAAGAAGAATCTTACAAATTGTCATGTAATTATTAATGTGAATGAATCTTATTCCACATCACATCATCATCACTATTGTACACCCCAATACATGTGCCGTGATACGAAATTAAATGCTAATTTTTTCAAAACGTGCTGTAAAATAATGCATGCATTGTGATGGTAATTTATCATCCAAACAGCTTTAAACTGCTGGAGTGCGCTTCTCAACCTCCACACTATTAACAGTACTCGTTATTTGTGTCCATATTTTGTTTTTGTCTGTGCCTTTAATTCCACTCTTTAAACTCCCAAATAAAACAATTTCGGGGTTTTTTTCCACTCCCCTGGTGATCTCGATGGGCGTGTCTCAATCATCTCACTAGTTCAGTAGTCAGAGTACTGATCAGGGAGTCAGCCCATTGACTTATGTTCTAATCAGTGCCCTGACTAGTGGATTAGTGAGATGATTGAGCGCGCCCGATCTCCACGTCGGAGAAGTTTCGCTTCTTTGCCGTCTTCCGTGTGTCCATGGCGTAAAATGAGGGCGTGGGGGAGGTGGAGACTTGAATATATAGGGGCGTGTTATTCTAATGACGATCGTTTTCAGCCGCGGGATTTATCAAGGGCAGGTATTGCGTCATAAATCAGGCGGTGAGAGGAGTGTAAGCATAATCTTACACCAAGATATACACCAGTTTCTACGCAAGATTGATAAATGAGGGCCAATGGGTGTATATCTTGTAACACACGGTGAAATCAGTATTGACAGGATTTTAAACAACTTCCTGAGTCGCTGCGGACAGGCGCCTTATGCCACCGCCAGCCGATGTGTGTACACTCTTTGAAAACAGTCCCAGTGAATTCCAGTGAAGAAGTGGCACAGTGCGACGCTGAGCTTCGAGTCCTGTGTGCAACCCCCTTAAAGGGGCCGCATACTGGACGCAAAGCTCGGCTACCTCTCAGCGCTGCGCCGCGCCATTAATGGTATAACCCTCGTTTCATAACACCCGCGACAATATATATATATATATATATATATATATATATATATATATATATATATATATATATATATATATATATATATATTATGCCCAATTGGCACTAAGGGGCCTAAAGTGTGCCATGAAAACATCCCCCACACCATTACACCACCACCACCAGCCTGCACAGTGGTAACAAGGCATGATGGATCCATGTTCTCATTCTGTTTACGCCAAATTCTGACTCTACCATCTGAATGTCTCAATCAGTCAACATTTTCCAGTCTTCAACTGTCCAATTTTGGTGAGCTTGTGCAAATTGTAGCCTCTTTTTCCAATTTGTAGTGGAGATGAGTGGTAGCCCTTCTGCTGTTGTAGCCCATCCGCTATAGGTGGGCAATATAGCCTCAAAATTATATCAAGATATTTCAAGAATATTTGCGATAATAATATTTATGACGATACAGAAAAAAATATAACACAAATGCTTTGCTGCATACCTCGTTTGTTACGAGTGGTTATTTCAGTCAAAGTTGCTCTTCTATCAGGTTGAATCAGTCGGCCCATTCTCCTCTGACCTCTAGCATCAACAAGACATTTAAGACATTGCATGAAAATCCCAGTAACTGAGCAGATTGTGAAATACTCAGACCGGCCCGTCTGGCACCAACAACCATAACACGCTCAAAATTGCTTAAATCACCTTTCTTTCCCATTCTGACATTCAGTTTGGAGTTCAGGAGACCCTGCGGTGCCGTCTGACGTGAGCAGGGGTGCCCTGTAAAAGGTCCCGGCACGCACTTGCACCGTGGTTCATCTCACATCTGATGACGACGCATCTTAAATATGGGTTGTAACTTGAAAATAATGCTTTATGTATGTTTCTGTCAATGGATACATGTGCTGGCTTCTCAGTGATACACTACAACAACAGTGATTATAAAAGAAAAGCGTGGGCAAACTGTGTCTTTTTGTAAACTGTTCAGTGCATGCAAGTGCTGCCATATGACCAGTCATTTCGGCGTCATCACCCAGGTGTGTGTAGAGGATGCGAGTGAGAACTTGTGCGTGCTGAGAGAAGATTTATCTCTGTGCACTCATCCGAGAACGCGCAAACGTCTCACATCGCGCAAATATTGAGTTATCTTTCAAGCCTTGCGCTTGAACGGACAAACTCACACAAAAAGTATGTCAACATGTCCATCTTGATGAGTATCCAAGCAGACATAGTCTGCATATGCCTTAAGTGAACTTTATACAGTCAAGAAAGACGACCCTTATCCCTGCATTAGGTTTTAAAGGGGCAGTAGCCTTTACTCTGTTTAATGTCAAACAAAAGATAAAGACATCACTCACTGCTCTTGATTGAATAGCTTGTGTAAATTTAATCAGGATTAATCTTTAATTTAAACAGTGAAATATGCAATTATTTACATTTAATTACTTTATTCAATTTCGCTACCTAATAACTAATGTTATACCCACCTGAAAAACCTGAAAAGCATTGTTTATTTTTTTAGTATCTTTGCTCAATAGTATTTATTGATGCTGCTGCTTGTATCTTTATTATATATATATATATATATATATATATATATATATATATATATATATATATATATATATATATATATATATATATATATATATATACATGTCTGTCTTTTTCTTAATAAAGGTTTCCCTTTTTCTGTCCATTTGTACTACAACCATTTCAGGTGAGTCTGTGCTGTTTGGAAAATCCTCATTAGTGGGAGCAGAGGTGAGCTTGGTAGTTAAGGAATGTCTCCCGGAGGATGCTGGGGCTTACACTTGCGTGGCCGAAAACACAGCAGGAAAAACATCTAGCAGTGCAGCAGTGTGTGTGAGAGGCAAGTATGTACTCAAATTTAACTTTAGCCTAAAGCATGTACTGTGTAGTGTATAGTTGTCCAACAGCATTGAACGTCTTTTTAAAACTATGGGTTTGCTAAGCTGGGTTGGGGGCAGTTAACATTACTACAGTAGCACTGTAAGAGGTAAAAGTGTGCAGGTGTTTCTGTGTATATCATATACAGAAGTGTGTATTGACAGGATTATCACTTAGTTTTTTTCTTTCTCTCTCTCTCTTTTTCTTATTTTATTTACTCCCCATTTGTTCCTCATTCTAACAAAACAACTGTAGACTATGAAACAATTGCTGGGATCCATAACAACATGACACCTTCCTCTCATCCTCACACTCCTGACATGGTGAACGGGGTCTTAAACTCAACTCAGAATGTCCTGGATGACATCAGTGTTTTTAAAGGCCCACAGTCACCTCAGACAGGTCATATTACAAGCTCTCCGTCACTCAAAAAAGGTATGTAACAAACAATGGCCCTACCCATGAATTAATCTCAGGCATTTAATTTTAGGAAATGTAATTTAAACACATGGATTATTTTTGGTTCCTCCAAAGATTTCATGTCATTGTCATTAAGGGGATAACTTCCTAAACTACGTCTAAAGCTATTTAAAAAGCCGTTACATTTATCACATTAGAATATATTTCTTTAAAAATAATGATAAAATATATAATAAAAAATTATTTATATATATACCGTATATATACATATATACATATATATACATATATATATATATATATATATAAATAAACAAAAAACACTTCACAATAAGGTCTAATTTATTAACATTAGTAAATGGATCAGCTAACATGAACCAACAATTAACAATATATTCTTAAAGCATTTATTAATCTTTGTTAATGTTAGTAAAAATATAATTGTTCATTGTTCATGTTAGTTCACATTACCTAATGTTAACAAATACAACTTTTGATTTTAATAAATTAATAAAGGCTGAAATTAACATTCACTAAGATTAATAAATGACGTAGTATTCTTCATTGTTAGTTGATGTTAACTAATATAATTAATATAACAAATAAAATCTGTAAATTGTAACCATAATAAATATACAACTATAAAATGACATTTCCTGACTGGTTAACTTATTATAACCAATGGTTGTCATCTTAAGCATTTCCTATTTAATCATTTGAATATTTTGTTAGACACGCACACCTGATCATTTGACTTCTCTCTTATATGATAGGCAAAGCTTATGCTATCTATGCTCTTTAACACAAATGCACCCACGCTCACACACACACACTTGATACCTTACATATTTGTGTGTTGTTTTTGTTTCATGTGACAGAGGTGCTTGTCAAAAGGAGAAGCAGCTCAGGTACAGGTAAGACCACCATTGTATCTTCTTTTGCACATTTTTGCTCCTTGGCAAAAGATTTATTTGTTATCCTTTTTTCTTTATACCATAACTTAACAGACTTTTGTTACATTCTTCTATATTTCAGTGAAGATCTTTTCTTTCCTTCCTCATTCCTTAAGGGCCATTTGATCTATAGCCTCCCACACTCATGCCTGCTTTGCTTTTCTTAATATTCTAATAACACCAAGGCTTTTAAATGCCTTTTTTTCTGGAATTGCAAGTTAAAGCGTAACCACTGTGACCTTCTTCAAAAAAAGCAGTCATTAGCTCTGAGCGACTGTTTCACTCTGCTGATCTTAACTTCCAGATCGTCTGGCTCCTCCAGAAGCTGTTAGTATTGTAAACAGAATAACAGGAAACTGAATACAGTCTTTTGTGCCCTGGCTACTAATGTTTATCTTAAGCATGACTTTATTCTTTTTAAATACTGTAATCTTTCTTCTCCATAGCTATATTCTTCGATAAAGCCCAACATTAAAATAAACTTGTGACTTAGATTGTGTATTTATACCTATAATCTGTTTAAGAAGCCCAAATACTTAACAGACTTAGGTATAAAAATAGGAATTTGTCCGTTTGTAAGCATCAATTCAACATTTTCTTTGGTACATCTGTTTGTAACTGGGTGATAGCAGTTTTCTTTTAGTCTTTCATGTAAAACACACTGCTATCTGTGGTACCATGAGGTCAGATCAGGTTTTTATCAAGCCAGTCGAGTTTATTTGAGTGTGTTGATTTGAATAATTGCAGTTTGGTGGCAGAGCCAAACGCCTGTAAAACGTTCATCTAAATATATGAACTGTGTGAGGAAAGTGTCATCTGGTTTTCTGTTAGAATAATGTTTTGTGTGAAGGCCACTCAGCCAGAATGGTTTGAATGTACACTAAAATTATTTGTAGATTCGTAAATATATGTATAATTAAATTACAAATAATGGCAGTTATATGTAGATTTTTTTTTTTTGCAAACGAGACCGTTTACAATTGCCTTGTCTATTTTTATTAATTATTATAAATAAAATATAATATATTAAATGAGACAATTTTAAGCATATTAGAATGTATATTAATTTTATATAAATATCTTATAAGTAAAAGACTTCCCTTATCTCTCCATTTAATCTCATTGCTGTCTAGGAGAAACAATAAAGCCTGTCAATAAAGAGGTCTCATTTGTGTTTTTCATGTGTTTACAGCACCTGTGCAGTTTGTAGATCCATTCGATCGGCTGGAGGTGCATGTCGGAGAGACGGCCAATTTGACGTGTGTGTTCAAAGGCAGCAGTCCTGTTGCATCTTGCTGGGTCTGTAACAAAAAAGAGGTAAATAAGCACTCACGCTAACACAATACAATCCACACGTTGCATTCTGCAGGTCCTCCTATTTGGGTATATAATGATCTGTCTTTTGAAGGTGGTAGAAAGCTCCAGGTTTCATATAGAGTCTTGTGATGAAAGTAGCTCTCTGGTGATCTCGGAAGCTCGTCCTGAGGACTCTGGACGTTACACGATATTTCTGCGAGATCGCAAAAGTTCAGCCCAACACACGGTGACCCTGAATGTCATTGGTAAGGTCAGACAACCCCCACACAGAGTGGTTATTTGGGTTGTGATGCTAATTTTTTTAGTTCAGATCTATAACTGTATGCTCCATTTTGGCTCTGTTTTCCCTGATCCTGTTTGCCTGTGTGATTGTGTCCCATCATGTAAGGTGACCTATGCTGAGTTAGAAATCGCCCCCTATACCCTCATTCACTATTCTCTACATTGCTCCACTAATAAAGTCCACCTGAAGGAGTGAATGAAAACGAGTGAGCGAATTAAAACACTGAGTGCGCCGGAAGGGCTGCGACTTTTGCGTACTTTGTGCTTGCTATTTAATAATAATTTGAAACTTAGCAAACTGGCAGCTCTAGTAGTAGTGACAATATGTAGCTTGGACTCTCTCATGGAAACTAGCATGCATAAACAATATAAAATATTTTAATAATCAATTAAAAGGAATTTAAACCTGTATGATATTACATTGTATAGCAACATTGGACCAGCAGTTTGGAAAATGAATGCATGGATGATTCAAAATCTACTCATCAGATGCGGGAATTCATTTGATGTGCGACTCAGTGCATTATGGGTATTATATAACCATTGAGTGTTCATCAGTTGTACACTAGTTATTGCGGTGCATTGTGGGATTGAATGAATGCACCGGATAATGTCCACTATTTCGGACACCACGACAAATGGCTGTCCCCTCAAACACTGCCCTATTTAAATAATTGTTTTTTATTTATTTTAATTTTTTCAGACACAGCCCTAGTTTCTAGTTTGTACCCGTTTGTTCCCTTAGTTACTGATTGTGTTCACCTGTTGTTTATTTAGTTACCTCATTCCTCTGTGTTAATTAAACACAGTTTATTAAATTAACTGTCAAATAATTAAAGAATATATATACCGAATTCTTCGTCATAATGTTTACTAACCATCAAAACGTAACAATTACATTATTAAAACATTTTCTATGTCTAACATTTTTCATTTTTGAGTTAAATTCATTTTTATATTTTTCAGGGACTTGAAGACAATAATCTATAGGTTGTGTAACAGTACAGAGACTGAATAAAATTAAATAAGATAATACAATTAAATAATCCCATTAAAAAGTTAAAACATATGTAATGGATTAAACTTCTATCAACAAAACGATTAACAAAAACTCACTTGAAATTTTGAATATTTTCATTAAATGTTCATAGGAAAAAATGGTACAAACATTGGATGGTGTGATTTGTATTTATGCGTGTTTTATCCAGACCTTCCCGAGCCTCCTGCCTCCTGCCCCGTGGTGTGCGTTCTCTCCCCTAACTCTCTGGTTTTGTCCTGGTCTGGGCCTTCTTATGATGGTGGCAGCGCTGTGACGGAATACGTTGTGGAGGTTTGTGAAAGCCCTGGTGAGACTAACCACTGGAAAGAGCTCACAGCCCAGTGCAAGAGCACCTCGTTCAGGGTGACCTCAGGTCTCCAGCCTCAGGGAGAATACTGCTTCCGGGTCAGGGCCTGTAACGCAGTGGGCGTCAGTGAACCGAGCCAAGAGTCCCAGCCAATCAGGATGGACAGCCCAGGTAAGGTTTTTCTGAAATAATACAATAGTTTGGATGACTTTTAGTGATCTTTAATCGAAATGCAGCATCTTACCGACTTGTAATTTTAAGCTAATAATTTCCCACAATTTATGGGAATGAGGTTCAGTAACCAGATAGTAAACAGGAAGAAGGCATTTAAAGTCATTACCGAAGGGAATGCATGCTAAGGGTTGAGGATTTGAGTTGTGGTCTCACGGTGAATAAAGCCATGTTGTCTTTCAAAGGAGAGCCCTGTGATGAGAAACCAGTGGAGTATATGAATGTGACCATCAACACAGAGAATAAACTTTCTGACCATTATAATGTCCTGGAAAAACTAGGAGTGTAAGTATCCTTATCAAACACAGTCAGTATCCTTATCAGCAGGCCTCATAGCTCTCGTTCACAAGACAACACAGGAGTGTATACATGTCCCTACAAGCATACTTGCATCAAAAAGAGAAAGCAACCCATATACTTCATCCTGATTCTCAGAAAAATGCCTAGATAAATTGCCATGTTTACACAAAGACAGTGACTCAGAAAAAAAATATGACGGGTTAAGTTAGTCAAGGTTGGTACATTTTCAGTGGAAATTGCATCATCACCATTTACGAGGTGATGATGTTTTCCAAAAGCCCAGCAAATACTGATTTAAGGCAAAATATCATATTCACTTAATTCTCAAGAACTGGATAAATGGGAAGTTAGGATATTGAGAAATAATGATTTATTATATGTCACATTATTATATGCATGGTTTCCCACTCCAATTCTGAATTTTTCCCAGAGGGAAGTTTGGCCAGGTGTTTCGGTTGACCCATAAGGAGACGGGTCGTGAATGTGCTGGAAAAATCTACAAAGGACGGCGGACAAAGGAGAGAGAAGCAGCTAGGAAAGAAATAGAGCTAATGAACTTCTTACACCATCCAAAACTGGTGCAGTGTCTCGCTGCATACGATAACAAGACTGAGATGGTCATGGTGATGGAATAGTGAGTATCTTGCATGTTGGTGTTTTGAAGAATGAAATGTTTTTAGAACAATATACAGAAATGAGAAACAACAACAGGTTCAATGCATTAACTTCAATAGCAACAACAATAGTTTGATCTCTATAGTATTTTGGCACCTAACAGCATAATCTGTGTCTGTATGTGCAGTGTTGCTGGTGGGGAGCTGTTTGAGCGTATTGTGGATGACAGTTTTGAGCACACAGAAGTGTCTAGTGTGGGCTATATGCGTCAAATTCTGGAGGGGGTTCAGTATATGCACCAGCAAAAAATAATCCACCTCGACCTTAAACCTGAGAACATCGTCTGTGTGGACAGAACCGGGTTTCGGATCAAAATCATTGACTTTGGACTCGCCAGCAAGCTGGGTAAGAATGTACTGACGATACGGTCAACACAACAACAAATACATTTGTGTATAATAAAATATAACAAAATACACAAAAAAAAATTATGAAATATACAACAGGTTAAAATATTATCCCACTTAAATATTGCTAATATAAGTAATTTTAAATAATAATAATAATAATAATAATAATAATAATAATAATAATATTAGCTATAGTGCTATAGATGACGGTTTATCCACAGTAAAAACTAAATGGACATTGATTTTATATTTCTAACAAAAAATAACAATAGTTTTTAGACATATATCATGTTAATAACATGAGCGATGGCAATACCATGGTAGTCTTCATTGTACTTGATGGTACTTCATTGTACTTCATTGTACTTGATGGTACAAACATTTCACTCAGAAATCCTTTGCAAAAAGTACTGTGCATCAACAGCATACCGTTGATGCACAGTACTTTTTCCAAAGGATTTCTGAGTGAAATGTTAGCAGGGTTAATATTGTTGAACATAATATATATATATATATATATATATATATATATATATATATATATATATATATATATATATATATATATATATATATATATATATTGGAACAAAAACACACTTATTTTAGTCAGCTCAGCTGTCAAGGTAAAATTAACTTTCAGTTAAAAAATGATACGAAGATCATAATTATTGGAATTAAATAAAAAATATAGTTCCCAAATTTAAAAAATATAAAAAATCACAACTGAAACTGTGTATATACTTGTATATACACTGTATATACAAGTATACTATACAGTATATACTTTTATACTGCTTAAGTATAAAAGCATACAATAACCCTAAAAAACTTGTTTGTTATGTTGCTTAGATCCCAACACACCTCTGAAGGTGATGCACGGCACTCCAGAATTTGTTGCTCCAGAGGTTATCAACTTCGAGCCTGTCGGTTTGGCCACTGACATGTGGAGCATTGGTGTCATCTGCTACATCCTGTGAGCGCAAACACTGCCAGTCGCGTAGGCGCTTGTTGCCCCCTTGTGGTGAATAATGCCATTACATTTAATCTGAATCTAATTTTGTCCTCCTTTAGGTTGAGCGGTGAATCTCCATTCCAGGGAGAAAGTGACACAGAGACTCTGGCTCTCGTGACAGCAGCGAAGTGGGAGTTTGATGAGGAGAGCTTTGAAGATATCACCGACCTGGCAAAGGATTTCATTAGCTCTCTGCTCAGCAAAGATGTCAGGTGCTTTACTATCCATCACTCCCCTCACTCACACACATCCTACAGATGCGTCCACGCATATTCATAAGTCTGCTTTGAACCCTCTGACAGGCGTAGGATGTCATGTGAAGATGCTTTGGCTCATGCCTGGTTGGCATGTATTTGTGTAGACAACACCAGCAGCGCAACCAAAAACCTTTCCAAAGCCAAGATGAAGAAATTCCTCACTAGGCAGAAGTGGAAGGTAAGCACAGAGTTTGGTTAGCTTACTGCATGATGGTATATGAACAATACCTAGTCAGGTCAAGTGAAGTGAGTTACAAGCAATTTAAAAGTTTTGATTTCAGAATAAAGGAATAGTCCCTTAAAGGGATAGTTCACACAAAAAAAAAAAAAATCACATAATGTCCAAACCTGTTAGCCTGACAAGCCAGACCCACATCAAGATGTTTGGTCTGGAAACTCACCATTGACAGCTCAATCCGAGAGGCGGGATAAAAGGTTGTCTTTCAAACTCCCTTTGCACTCGATAGGATAGCGCTACACCAACCAGAGCAACGAAGGTGACGCAGAGCTCGCTGACAGAGTAAACATTCGCCGTATCCGGTCGGCTAAACTCCGAACACATCTTCCCTTTTTAAGAATGACTTCAGTGCCGTTCTTTGTTCTTTTCTCAGAGAAAAGCTTAACTCCAAGTCTTCCAGAATCGCAGTCAAAGCTGATTCGAAAGACCGCCGCCGTTCGCCAGCTTCTGTGTTTACTAGAAGCACGCAAACGCAACTCTGCCGTCGTCATTATGGCCCCGCCCACCGACTCTATACATGATGTGATTGGCCCGTCCAGATTGAGAGGAATACAGCTCAGAAGGGTATTGAGAGTTCCTAGACGACACTTGAAAGCAGATTATATTTGCTGCCGCTAGGGTGCGTCTAGATTTCTAGGCTACAAACCTGTATGAATTTCTTTCTGCTGACCACGAAATAAGTTATTTTAAAGAATATGGGTAACCATCAAACTGTTTGGTTACCAATATTCTTTAAAGGGGTCAAATAATGGTACATGCACTTTTACAAGTTGATTGTAGGGAAATGTTTGTTGGCAGTGCCTGTACACAACCATCCTATAATGATAAATATCCATCCAGTGGTTTTTTTTGTAATCTCCTTATAAGTTGTCTCCTGTCTCACATCAAGCCGTTTGTCCGTGTGACATCACACGGTCAGACGCCCCTCCCACCGCTGTTGATTGACAGCAGTGTTTCAAACAGGCCCGCCCTGAGCGAGCTTTCGTCATAGTCCACCTCGCTGTTGTTGATAGGCTGGAGCAGAACGGCATCTAAGCGATTGTGGGCTTCTTTTCTTGGGCGTAATAATGAACACAGCATTCATTCTGATGTTCCTAAATCCGAACCGCTGAAGACACAGTGGCTGAGTTGTTTTAGAAGGGAATATTACCCCAATCAACGTTAATGATTTCATGTTCGTGCCGAGCGAACTTTCTCACCAGACTGCTTTATAAACGATGGTCAGTATGAAGCAGGTTTTGCTAAGAAGCTGCTCCTGAAAAAAAGATCTGTACTATTTGTGTTCCTGCTGCACCTCCAGAAGAAGTGTGTGTAGTTTGAAACGCTTACACGCTTCACTATGAATGCGGCAAAAGTTTACAGGGAAATTACGGCATGTTCTCAATATAATTCATAATCCCACGTTTGTAATGAACAACGCGTTATGGTTATTTTGTTATTACAAACTGTGTAAGCTGGTGATAAAGTTAACGTGGTAACACTACACTAAGCTTACTTCTGTAGATGGCTTATAACGGTGTCTGTTGAAACATTCCTGTGGTGACCTAATGTCAGTGCCTCAGCCCTGACAGTTTTACCTAACACTGCATAGATAACGTTACGCATCACTGACAAGCTTACATTTACAGAAAAAAAGTTCTTCATGACCATTAGCTGTAACATTAATCTGTCAATGAACTAACATCAGTAAACACATAGCATTCGCACTAACATTACCCTGCCAGAACATACAAAGATAGATCAAAGTGATATTACGTTAACCAACTATTCAGAAACGTCCAGCTCAACAGCCGTCATCTTGTTCCGGGTTCAAATTGATAGGATGTGTCCTCAGAGAGTCCTGTTGCCATTCTTGGCTTGCTGAAAACAGAGCTGTTTTTGACCAGGTAAAATTAGTGTTTTCTTCCAATACTAAGGAGAATTTTTAATTAAAGTATATTACAAACTTTTCATTTAGACACTAATCATATTTACTTGTACAAAAATGGCATTATATGACCCCTTTAAAAAAAATGTAAGAAAATCATACAGGTTTGGAGAAACTTGAGGGTGAGTGATGAATTTTCCTTTTTGGGTGAACTATCCCTTTAAGGGAAATGGGATGGGAGGATGCTTGTGTGTTCCAAGGCTTGTGTGTTCAGTGTTCACTCGCAAATGTTTTCAAGAATAATTCAAACATGCCAACCCTAACGAAACAAAAATATATTGCAGTATATTGGAAAATATCATGTAATATATTAGGAAATATATTCACATATATGGGATTTAATATTTATATTCGCCAATATATTGCAATATATGAAAGCAGCAATCATTTGTATATTTTGCAATATATTACAGGAATATATAATATATTGTATAATACCATCAATATATTATTCCATGTATTTACAATATATTATAATATATTTTGAAGTAATATATTGGTAAATATATTTTCCTTTCATAAGGGAAGGGTGCTTGTGAGTCTTTTTGACCAAATTATTTAAACCTCTGACTCATAAGATTCATATGTTAGTGAACTGGACTTTTTTTTAAACAAACTTCCTTTCGTTCTTTTATTATCATTTTGTTTCTCTGTTTCTAGAAAACAGGCAAAGCTTTGCTGGCTCTGAAGAGGATGGCTATCTTGTCTAAACCAGAGGCTTCTGCAAGCTTGAGCCCTGTAGATGGTGAGAAAGACAGCAAAGTCAATGTGCTTCAGGAACAACTGTAAAATACCATAATGTACATTGTCAGCATTTGTGACTTCTGACATCTCTGCATCTTGCTTAAGATGTTAAATGCTCTTTTTAATGCAGCAATGGATGATTTCACAGTTCAGTTTCTTGCTATTATGTGTTATAGAAACAGATAAAGCAATGCAGTCTCTGGAGCTGAAGCTTCAGTGTAAACCTGAGTTCAGTAAGACTCTCTCTGACCTGACCGTCTCGCAGGGCTCCAGCGCCCAACTCTCCTGTCTCATCACAGGTTAGGACACACCAATGGACTTTTTCCATAGACATCAAAGTCTCTCATGAAGTCAAAGCTTGTTCTCATTGTGTTTTAGGTTACCCTGACCCTGAGGTGGTGTGGTTGAGGGATGGTGAGCTGCTGGAGTTGCAGGATGGGTGTGTGACGGTGGACTATGAGGAGGATGGCAGCTGTACACTCACCCTAGACAACATCTCTCTCCACCAGAGCGGCCAGTATTCCTGCAAAGCCACTAATGCACTCGGGGAGGCACTGTGCTCTGCTACACTTACTGTAGAATAAACAGACAGGCACATGGGATTCATAATAGTACATATAAAACAACTATAAATACACAACAGAGATTTAAACATACTATAATATATAAGATGATACACTTGTGAATTCAGGGTTAAAAACTGTACTTTAAAAAATGTAATTGATGTTATTGCCATTTATTATTATTTATGTTTATGAGATTATTGAACGGTTTAATATGAATATCATAACATCACTAACAGATTAATATCAGTGAGCAATTTTTAGTATTGTATATGACCTCTCAAAAAAGACTTAATTCTTCAAAAACATTTCAATGCTCATTTATACATTTATTTACACAAAGCTTAATTTCTATCAGAGACTAAATTGTTTTTAAGAACTCACCCTATCTAAATTCACCCTATTTGTTTGATAAGTTTATGTTTAAGACCGGTTACTGCAAGCTCTCATAAATCTGCCTTTATTTCTGAGTGCAATTCCCACATCTCAAAATGCAATAAATGTATAGATTAAATCAAGTTTTCGCCCTACATTCTTTTCTTTTTCCATTATCCACTTCATTTGGATGTACATCACAATACAAACAAACTGATCTGTCACTATTTCCCTTTCATTGCAACTTTAATATATGGCATCAAATATATGAATATGTCTGGCATTATGCTGTTATTGATATCCAACCAGGCTGTTTGCAATATTGAGACACACGTTATAATAAAAATGCAGATTTTATAATAATAGATGCAGCTTTGTATTTTATTAAGATTATCATTGGCATTCTAATACAAACTAATCTGAGCCTGAGCTTGTATTAACATTAGCAGTCTGTGGATAGTCTTTCCATTCATTGGAATCTCAGCTAATGTAATTAACTTTATTAGATTCCTTAAAACTGCTCTCTGCTCTGATCAGATTTGGTAACCAAATGTATATGCTCTGATCTCAATGTAAAGGAAACCTTAGACACATTGGCAGGGTTGATGATACAGGTTACTGAAGCTGTACGTGCCATTTTGACAAAGTAAGGCCATTTTGTGGTTATTCTACACCAGATATTTGCACATAAGGTTGACGTGTCCATATCAGTAACACTAAATGTTGCAGTCTCTTGTGACCAAAGTATTTGGTTGAAATGAATGTAATCATCCTCTAGGCTTTTAAAAGCCACATTTTGTGAGAATTATGGTTGTTCAATAGGTATCAGACAAATGAAAACATGTATACCGTATATATATATATATATATATATATATATATATATATATATATATATGCATACATACAGTGGGTATGGAGAGTATTCAGACCCCCTTAAATTTTTCACTCCTTAATGAAATTTTGTTCATATTTCTAACAAGTGTTAATTGAGAAAAGAGAAAGAATGACAATATGCCTATTAATCATCTAGAAAATGCTTGCAATAGTTATAAATAGGGGTAAGGAAGTAAAATAATAATAAATCTGCAAAAATGTCAATATGGGGTACTGTTTTTCTGTCAATATGGGGTGCTGTGTGTACATTAACGAGAAAAAAATGAATTTAAATTATTTTAGCAAATGGCTACAATATAACAGAGTGAAAAATTGTAGGGGGTCTGAAAACTTTCCGTACCCACTGTACAATCACACACACACGCGCAATCACGGATGGATATGGTTATTTTATAAATGAGAAATTAGTTTTCAACAGGCTGCATTTCAGAATAGCCTATAAGTCATATGTCATACATTTTTCCAATTTCCAATACAATTTTCCCTGTTTAGTGTCATGGGCATTTCCCTACAATTTGCATCTGCGATGTACAGGAAAGGAATTAACTAAATGGTCTGTCACAGTATGAAACAGCTTATTTTCATGTTGAACTCCGTGTGTGTGGGTCATCTAAAAGGATAGGCAGATGAGAACAAGACAGAGTCTGTCAATGCTGTATATTGTTCCTTTACATCCCCATATGAAGGGTCATGTTCTTGACCCAACCTGAGGTCAAAGGCCAACAGCACAAGAAGAAAAAAGTCAATATAACCAAAATGTGTGCTTTTTGGCTCATTCTGAACATCTTTAAAACAATGCTGACTTTTAGCTATCTTGCAGTACCTCACAGTAACAATCCCTTTGATTTTTCGCTAAGTTGGATCCATGCAAGTGCATTCTTCTGGTCTGGGAATTGTATTGACACCAGATTTAATAAGTGTTTTACTATAGTGATTTGTAGTAAAAACATGGTAGTAAAATGATCAATCTGCCACAAAAAAAAATCTGTTAAGATGCTGGTGGCCTAAACAGGCTTTTTGACTAATCATTTTTGACAACCTTTTAAAAGGGTGCCGTCCCAAGGACAGCTTTTGTACCATTATACCCTTGTATCCTGAGAGTCCCAAATGAATCTGTTCATAATATAAAGTGATCAAGCCTTGAATTAAACCACTCAGTTTATACAATTTGTTTTAGGACACCTTTTAGTTCTTCTACGGTTTGGTTACCTGGAATTTTTAAATTGACAGAAATCACAGGTTTCATTAAACATACCTTCATTTGTGTTTTGAATATTAACATGCAGGTTTGGAATGACATAGTAAGTAAATGATGCTTTATCAAGAACTATAATTGGCCAGACTGAATCAAATTAAAACAAGGGAACATATTAGTACAACACAACCACGACAAGCCTTTCATGCGTTGTGCTTCGTCGGTTTGTCACTTTAAATCAAATGATTTAGCTTGAAACAGGTGTATGTTCCAAGGCAAAAAAAGTGGGGAATAAGCTGGTTTTGCAAATGGTCATTTGACCTTGTTAATGCAAATATATCACAGATAATGGATGAGAGAGACATCAACAACAAGCAGACGCTGTACTATAAAAGTCCGCCCCCCATATCAAGAATCATCCGACTTTAATTCTCTCGCGCAGACAAAGAATGGAGACGTGGACAACAAACACTTCATCTTCCCAGAGTGTAGACGGGAATTTCTCCAACATTTCATCCCACGACCAGCTCTGTTTAGGATCGTACAACACAATCCTTGATATCTTAATGCTCGTTTTCAATTGTCCAATAACCCTCTGTGTGATTGTGGAATTATTTTTGAAACAGTGTGCTACACTTTCAAGTCCAGGAAACTCACCTACCTCCTCCCATAACCAACTCCTCTTTCTACATCTGGCCTGCTGCCATTTGTTCTATTACGTCCGAGTTCTGCTGAGCATCACCCAGAACCTGGGTGGAGTGACTGGAATCGGACAGGAATACATCACAGCTTTCCACAGCAGCAGTTTGACTGGAGGATCCTTATTCTTCACAGGCATGTGTATAGACTTGTATATAGCTGTAGCTCATCCCGTAGCATATGTGAACCAAAAAGCTTCCAAAAAACAAATACACGCACATATATTCTGTACATTTGTTTGGATGTACACTGTCACCACAGGAATAGTTATGGTCGTTTTTAATATCACAATGTACCATCCTTTGACAATGGCTTCTTTTTGTGCAGCAGTTTTTGTGAGTTTCATCTTTTGTGTGGTTGTACTGTTTATCTTACACCCCACTGGATCAGGAAAGGGCAATCAGACGTCAAGACCTGACAAAATCAAACACACTGCCATTCGGTTCATGTTGAACAGCTTGATTATATTAGTAATTTACTTTCTGCCTCACATCTGCGTATGGATCTATGTATCAGTAAATAAGACTGACTGGCTACATCTGCCATGTGCAGCTCTACCTCTGATGCTTATGGTCCAGATTTCTGAGTGTGTGACGCCCCTGATCTTCTTTCATAATACAGGAAAACTGTATGTTATAGCTAAACGTTGTTCAAATGTATGTTGCAATATTGGCAGCTGAAGTAGAAGTGGAAAAATTGGATCCACTTTCTGTAAATCAACTCTTGCATCCCTTCACCCACAGTAAAAGAAAATGTAATTTTTTTAACTTTAAAATGAACCCACTGAGTGAAACTTGGCTGTGTTTGAAGAGAAGAACAATTTAACTTGTGCACTTACTAAACATTTGTATAGAGTGCACTTTTGATGTCCATGCATATAGTGCACAGCATGTGATAAAGGTTTGTTAAAATGTCAGAGACACATTGTTCCTTTTACAATAATAAAACATAATAAATAAGCCTGACTTTGAAAATGATATCTTTTTAACACAAGGAAATTGATAGTTTGCACAGATATCTGAATAACACTACAGTTAAAAAGGCTTGTAAGATTTTTTTTAAGAAGTCTGTATGTTCACCAAGGCTGCATTTATTTGATCAAATCTACGGTTTAAAAAAAAAAGCAAAATTGTGAAACATTACAATTTAAAAATAACCTTTCTACTGTAATATATTTTCAAATGTCATTTACACCTGTGATGGTAAAGCTGAATTTTCAGCATCATTACTCCAGTCTTCAGTGTCACATGATCCTTCAGAAATCATTCTAATATGACGATGTACTGCTCAAGAAAAATTATCAATGCAGACAAACAGTCTGCACTGTTGTGGTAAAAAAAAAAAAAAAAAAGATTTATTTGATAAATAGAAAGTTCAAACGAACAGTATTTATTTAAAATAGAAAGCTTTTGTAACATTTTGTACACTTTACGGTCACTTTTGATCAATTTAGTACACCCTTTCTGAATAAAATTACTCATTTCTATCAAAAAGTATTACTGACCCCAAACTATTAAGCAGTAGTTTATGTATTTGGAAAACTGAAGCACAAATCTACAGTCTTTACTACTTATCATCATTTAGAATTTAGGTAAAGCATTGTGTAAAAAGACACTTTGTATTTTCAGATGCTGTAATAAGTCACCCTTTTTTCCAGCATTTTTAAACGCATTGCAAAAAAAGAAAAAGAGAGACAAAAGTTAAAGTAAAGTAATAAAAGTCAAGCTTTTTTATCATTTATTTAATTTAACAAATTAGCAAAGTTATGCTATTTAAAATAGCTTTATATGCTTATTACACTGCAGGGTCAACTACACAGACACATTTTACATACATTTAGATTAAGACAATAAGAAATGTTTTTAGAGAATGCTTTATTTAGTTTAGCGTCTCATTAACAATGTTACAGAAAAAAGGGATTACAGTCAATGTTCACTGATAAACATGATTTAAGCTCATGGAGGCTCTGACTGACTATTAACTTAACGATAAATTAAAATGTCACTTCTGTTAAATACATATAAAGGAGTTTGTGCTGCCATGACAGTGACAATTCACAGTGGCCCATTGCTCATAAAAAAAGAAAGAGACTGAAAGAATGACAATATGCCTATTAATCATCTATAAAATGCTTGCAATATTTAGAAATAGGAGTAAAGGAAGCACTGTAGTACAAAAAAGTAGCTTTCTTACTCACCCAATTCCTTTTAAAAACACTCCCTGAATTCACTATTAGAAGAAGCAAAGCTGAAACTTTCACAAGATGAAGTGGAAATTAATGCGGAGGTCCTCTCTACAAAGCTTTAGAGGGTTCGTACTGAACTCCAGGAGACAACTGAATTGGAAAAGGTTGGCTAAAGCCAAGTGGCATTTTGGTTTGATGAGGCCCAAAAGGACCAGTTTAAGTCCACAAAAAAGGATCTTGACCCTATTGCAATTAAAAACTGCCATGATATTATGTAAAAAAGCACATGCTTTAAATGACTGCTGCAGTAATACATGCTCACACAGTTCAAACAGACCATCTCCAATCCAGTTGTCTTTTAAAGATCAGATTTACTTATTAACAACCAGCTGCTTTCTCCTGATTGGACAGAGTGTTTCTATGGGTGTGATAGCAGCCAATCAAATGACATGCACATTCATGTAGAAGAGTGTATATTAGCAGGTGTGGAAGTAGTGGATTCTCCCTCTAAAGACTATGAATGAGAGTTTGTGTGTCTCACATGGCTTTTACTTTGATCTGCTTCATTTTCATCTGCTTCTTCTCCAGCTTCTTCTGTTCACGACGTTGGGCGGCTTCCTGAATTACAGAGGGAAGATATTTTGTATCGCTTCAGATGACAGAAACAATAAGAGAAAAGATCGGCTTCGTAACACACACACACACACACACACACACCTCCAGGCGGCGCTGTCTCTCAGGATCCTCCTCGTTCATGATCCTCTCCTTCTCCGCTCTCTTCTTCTCTTCACGGCGCGTCTGAGCGGCCTCCTGTCGCTGAGCGTGAGTCTGCTTCAGGAAGTTCTCCTCCACGCGAGCACGGTTTCTGTCTGCTTTCTGCTTCCCCTAAACACCCAGATAAAGTTTTACATTATCTCCCCACACAAATTCAACTTGTTGTTATGCACATTGTGAGTGTGCACTCACCTCTCTGTTGAGGCGGAGCTTCTTGACCTTGTCAATGCTGTAGATCACCATGTTCATCAGAGGCAGCAGACTGTCCATATCTTTGGGAGACGTGTTACCCATTCCAGGCACTGTAAGAGTACAGCAGATTAATACTCTGATAAACGAGGAATGTTTCAGTGTCATGCAAATACAGAAAATTGCCATTTGTGGATTAGGAATTTCACGCACCGTTAAATGTAAACAGCAGTGTTTTCTTGGTCTCAGGCAGCTTTAAGGGCTGACCTTCCCTAAAAATAATTGAGACCATTAGCATTGACATTTATTAACCAGTAAGAGTTCCTCCAACATAATGGAAGAATGTTATAAAAACTAACTAGAAGAATAAGTCAAATTCATGCAAAAAGCCTTACTCTTGCATAACTTTTGGACCAGAGAATTGGTCCGAAAAATGGATGGACTCAATCTTGTCAGCATGACTGTTGAGGTAATGTACCATCTGAAAACAGAACAATAAAAATAGAGTTAAAGTACCGAATCGTGACATTGAGAAATGAAGACATATATATATATATATACATATATATATATATATATATATATATATATATATATATATATATATATATATATATATACACATATACATACATATACATTAAGTAATTTTAGTACATAAATTACTTAAAGGGATAGTTCACCCAAAAATGAAAATTCTGTCATCATTTACTCACCCTCAAGTTGTTCCAAACCTGTATGAGTTTTTTTCTTCTGCTGAACACAAAAGAACATATTTGGAAGAATGTTTGTAACAAAGCTGATAGAGCAACCATTCACTACCATAGTATTATTTCCCTACTATGGTAGTAAATGGTTGTTCTCTCTGCTTCATTTTTGGGTGAACTCTTCAAGATGCTTCAGGAGATTCTAATGAACCAACTGATGTCACATATGGACTACTTTGATGATGTTTTAATTCCCTTTCTGGACATGGACAGTAAAGTGTGCATACACTTGGATTGGATACGCTCTCGGACTAAATCTAAAATATCTTAAACTGTGTTCTGAAGATGAACGGAGGTCTTACGGGAGTGTAACAACACTAGGGTCAGTCATTAATGACATAAATTTCATTTTTGTGTGAACTAACTCTTTAACAATAGAGTCCAGTTAGTCTCATGACTGGCAGACTGATGTTTAGCTCTCACCTTGTTGTCCATCACTCCATCTGTGACTTCTCCCATCTCTGATAAAATTGACAGAGATTCAGGGACGCCATATTTTGACCCTGATTTGGGCTTATCACCACAGAACTCACTCTGTAAAGAGACAGAGAACAAATAAAGTTAACCCAGACAAGTTCCTAGAAACATTAAAACTACAATAAGTTAATACAGCAAAACTAGTGTAGTTTGATTCAAAAACAAACAAACTGTATATATAATGAATCCCACAAAAAAAGAGAGAGCTATTGGTTTGAACCAGTCTGACAAATATTTCTCTGAATGAACACACTGAATCCATCAGTGCTATATGAACAAAAGTGCAACAACATATGGTTTCCAAGCACTAAACAAATTAGGTGCTTTTTACAGCAGTTAAAAGTTAGTAACAGTTGCAATATTTCTTGTAAATATCAACTTAAACATTAATTTAATCAAAATAAATTAAATTGGTGGTATACATATTGATTGTGTAGTAATATTCTCATCAGTGTTCTGTCAGCTTTTACATAGGCCTACTTAAATCTGCATATGTGATATTCACCCCAGGGCGTTATTGAATTTTATAAAGGCCATTTTTTAAAATCTTATTAAATGTATGCATCATCTTTCATGTTAAATTCTTACATTTGATTAATAAATTCAGTCATAATAGTAAAAACACTATAGGCTGTTTCCAATCAAATTATATAATTTAAACTGCAAAAAATACAGCTGCAATAAATAAAGTTATAAGATTGATGTTCTAAATAAAACATGCAATCATACTTTTAAACATAACCGCCAATAGGGGGCAGCAAGTGATTGTCTTCATAAGTGAGTCATTGAGTCATTTATTCAAATGATTCATTCAAATCACTGAATCATTTAGTTTGCATTTAGCAAAACACCGCGCTGAGTGTTGCTTTCCTCTGGAACTATTTTCGTCGGTGAAATCATGGGTGGAATGGAACAAAAAAGGTTGTTTGGATCTAAAATTTAAGTAACTTCATATTGATTAGGCTACTTTGAACTAGGCTACACCATTCATGTTACACAATTCACGATTGCAAGGTCGACTTGTGTTATTAACAATATCATAAATATCAACAACTACAAAAAACTTTACCCCAGTATGTTTCTTCTGTGAGTTTATATTGCTTATATTTGATCTCCACGAATGTCTCGTGCCTCAACGCGACTTTGTTACCAGAGGCAGAGATACACACTCCATAATCAATCGCTGTTTACATTGAATATAATAATAACAACAAAAAATCTCAATCATTTTCGCGTTTCTGGTTATTTTAATATTTTATTTGTCCCAGACAAAGAATGTCAAGCCCTTGGCTTAGGCTACAGACAGCACGGTATTCTCCTGTGACCAATGGTTTGTCTGTATGTGTATTCAGAGGCAGTGAGCAACAGCCTTTCAATATAATAATAAATAACTATGTTAATGCACGATAAAATAATTGTCGGCGTTAATTAATGAATGCGTTAACGCGATAATAAAGCGTTAACTTGGCCAGCCCTAATATATATATATATACACACTGACTTGCTTCATGCAACAATTTGGGATTAAAAACACACATTTGCATTTTTTTTAACTAAAAATAAATAAATTTTAAAAGCATTTGCGCTATCGATCAAAGTTTGGGGTTGGTCTTTTTTTTGTGTGAAAAAAAGTACAGTAATATATTTGGAAATATGATTATATTTTAAAACAACTAATGTCAGAGATTATTCATTTCTGACCCCAAACTTTTGAACAGTAGCGAACATACTCTTTTATATGAATTATGTAAATCCTTTATGACTAACCAGGTCCTGCATCTCTTTCTGCATTCGTGCCATGGCTTTCCGACTCCCCACAGCAAACACAAACGTGTCCATGTCCTCATCATTCAGAGTCACTTTAACTTGCTACGTAAACCGAAGAACGAAAAGGATCAATCTTTTGAACATCCATTTGAGATACTATTTGTAATCAGTCTGTTAATACATCAGTTTATGTGTGCATACCACTTGATCACAGACTGGTCTCATCATCCTGGCCAGCACATTCAGCAGGTCCTGTCTTTTCAGAAACTGCAGAACAAAAACAAAATCGATACTAATGAAACTGAATATGTGCACGAAAACACACCGTTTGATCAAACACACATGCTACCTTAAGCTGAATCAGCATCCCCTCACAGCAAACACGTCCTGAGCACCACAGGTTATAGATGTGCTCATTCTCCTGGTTCAGCTTCCCTGTACTGGTGGCCTCCTTACTGGTACCATCATCCCCTAAAAATAAAGACACATATGAGAGTCAGAGAAAAACAAGGTCAGATTACACACCATAAGAAGAAGTAACAAAGTGGAGCGAGAGTTACACTTACCCACGAGGGCAAAGTTGCTCTCAAGAAGTTCCCTGTGGGAATTGAACCAGGCCTGGGCGAGCCTGCTGTTCTTGTTTTTGCCGATTATGTAGTTCATAATATAGGCAAGAAGACCAGTGACCATCAAGATCTCCATGTAGTAACTCTCCCAGCTGTTCTGCAGGTGTGCTGGGACCTTTAACATACAGGCACACACTCAGCTGAAGAAACCAGAAGTGGCTGTGAAGGTCAAATGCATTTTTTTTTGTACCTCTCTGTATATAAGAGTGTCTTTGAATGAAGGGTTGGTCTTCTCGTAGCCCTCAAACTCCTCATTGTCATATTTGCTATAAATGTCTTGATCCTGTAACAATGATCAGATTAGATTAAATCTTTCATTCACCTGGAATTGTGAAAGGTGATAAGAGTGGCTTTTCACATCTTTACCTGTGCGTCGCCATCTTCAAACTCATCTTGGCCGTCTTCATTCTCCACTGTGGCCTCGTCTTCATCGTCCTCTATTGGTGTGGATGAGGGGGCTGGCCGTGGGGGTGGCTCTTTCTCCACAATGACTGCTGGGTCCTCATTGACATCCTCAAACTCTGCAAAATCATTGTCATCAAACTCAGCAATGTCCTCGCCATCATCAAAATCATCATTGTAGCGCCCCCTAGTGTCCGGCAGGGCCAGCAGGAGCAGCAGGGCTGGAAGGAGGAAGACTAGGTGCCTCATGGCTCAACCTGCACAGTAAATGACAAATTAAGTGAAATCATGTTAAGTCGAGAAACAAAAAGTATGATCAAATGTTCGGACTTTTAAAAGTTAATGTGTTTTTTTTTTTAAACAAAAATTATGCTTAACAAGGCTCAATTTATTCACAGAAAAAAAGAACTATGGAGCACCATCCGTGACGTATAAATATTTAAAAAAAAACACTTTTTAGAAGAAGAAGAAGTTTTATTTATATATATTTTTACTATTTTGCTCCCTTCATTTACGTAAATCGCACAAACAACATAACTGTTCTATCGTTATACTAAATTATGGCCACATTGTTATAACTTATTTTCTAGACTTAGTTAAATCAAAACAAGGGAAGGTAGCAGTACATGAATTTTTATTGGTCCCCTTTTTGCTGCCAAAACAGCCCTGACCACTGAAGGTGTGATGTGGTATTGGGCACTAAGATTATAGCAGCAGATCCTTTAAGTCCTGTAAGTTGAATGGCAGCTATCCATGTCCCATACACAACAAGCTGAGATGCACTATGTATTCTGACACCTTTCTATCAGAATCAGCTTTAACTTCTTGAGCAATTTGAGGTACAGCAGCTCGTCTGTTTGATCTGACCGCACGGGTCAGCCTTCACTCCCCACGTGCATCAAAGAGCCTTAGCCGCCAAGGACCCTGTTGCCGGTTCACTACTGTTCCTTCCTTGGACCACTTTTGATAAATACTGACCACCCCACAAGAGCTGCTGTTTTGGAGATGCTCTGACACAGTCATCTATCACAATTTAGCCCTTGTCAAACATGCTCAAATTCTTACACTTGCCCATTTCTTTTGCTTCTAACACATCAACTTTGAGGACAAAATGTTCATTTACTGCCTAATATATCCCACCCACTAACGGGTGCCATGATGAAGAGATACTCAGTGTTATTCACTTCACCTGTCAGTGGTATTAATGTTATGCCCGATTAGTGTATCCATCCATGTCGTGCATAGCTCTGTAAAAAAACTGTGTTAAACTGTGTAAAAAAACTTATTTTAAATTGTAATATTTCACAGAATTACCATTTTAAAATGTAAAATATTTTTGATGGCAAAGTTAAATTTTCAACAGCAATTATTCCACACTTTGGTGTCCCTTGATCCTTGGAAATCAATTAATATGTTGATGTGCTCAAGAAACAATTCTTCATATTTTAAAATAAAAATATTTTGTAGCATAATAAATGTATTTACTGTCACTTTTGATTCATTAAAAATATACTTGCAGAATAATAATAATTTCTTAGTAGTCTAGATAGTATATCCAACCTTATTAGTTGGTACAGCATAACATGAATGTTAATAGTGTAAACGAACAAAGAGTAAATGTATGACAATAGCATAAGACGGCCTTATGGATTATGGAGTGTATATACAAAACATTTCCCCCTCAGTGATGCCTATAGTATAAATGCTGTATGTTATAGTCAGCTGTAGTAAAGACAAACAAGACTGAATGTTTGGTTCTCAACTAATACCAAGAAAACTAATGTTTACACAGTAAACGAGTCAAGCTTAAAACACATTTACCTGTCATATTTCATATTAAACTTTAAAAAAAAATAATTATTATTGCCAGTTATTTTAACCTAATGTCCAACATTACTGCAAGTATGGCATTTATTAACAAATAATAAGTAATGGTTCATCCATCAGTGTGAATACAGATGAATAATAAACAGCAGTTATGTGCAGTTAACACACTTATAAATGGAAGGAATACAGATGTGAACTAGTTGATGATTAACAAAAGGGTTAATAGATTTGATAAAACGGAGAAACCGACAAAGATCCAGCATGAAGGGGGAGGGCAGTCCGTTTTTTGAGTCTTATCATCAAGGCATAAGCCTCAGATCTTCAATAAATGAGTGTGTTCTAATTGGCTGAAAGTCTTTAAATCACATGGCAAAGCCTGATTGGCCATTATACACTAAGCTGATTCACTCTTTTCCTATGGACTTTATAGACACTAACCATCTTATGAGATTATGCACAAGCACAACCCAAGTCATCTATACAAATTCAATCATATTTCATTTGTGAGGCTATGTTTGTAAATTAAGCCTAAAATACTAAATTAAGAACTAAAATGTAATACATATGAAAAACAGGAATTTATTACAAGGACTTTAGGAGCCCAATAGATTAAATTTAATTTCTGCCCTGGTTTGAGTCCATATTCAGAATAACTGACACTAAAACAGGCATCCATTCCACTGTCTAAATCCTGATTTAATATAATCCTGATGCCAATATAGCTTCTGCCAAGACGAGTTGCATGCAGCTTGTAATGTCAGTTAACAGCTTTAACCGGGTGTCAGGTCATGCTCCACCTGTTACAAGGCTGGTATTGGAATAAGTAACGTTGCTTCAAATAGTAAACCCTAGAGTCAGTTGACGGGACTGTTTTTAAATTGAAACCCAGTTTAACCTCAACTCGGAACAACTCGTCGTAGCAGCCCAAATTCCTCACTAAATTAAAAATTTGTATCTAAACTCCTAAAAAAACTAAATACCAGACACATTTGTGTGGGTGTCGTGTCAGATATATCAGGCAAATATTCAAATCGAAGGAGAAAAGGCTATTCGGAGCTGTCTCTTCCCTACCCCCCATGAGTCCTGCTCCATGATAGCTCATTAGCTCATTAGCCCATTAGCTCGCTAGCTGTGGCAGCTACGCGATCAACCTCAGAAACCCCACGCGACATTTCTGCGCCACTGTGGATGCGTCGATCATTTCACCTCACCGGTTTAATACGAAATGTCATCGATAACTGCAAAAAAACACGCAGACGTACCTGTAAATGTCGATGTTTCCTTCAGTGGCTAGCAGTGTGTGACAGCAGCTGTACCCCTCACAGGAGAGGAGAGGGTCATCTGACAAGCTCTACCCACAATTCTTTGCGAAAAGATAGGGACGTTTGGTGCTCTGCAAACCTTAACATTTTTATAAAGACACATTTAGAAACAAATACTATTATAATTATTAAGGAAATTTAGTTAATTCAAATCATTAATAATGACACATTTGCTCCTGCTGAAGTAGATTTTTGTGGATTCTGCTTAAAAGAGCCCATTTAAAAAAACATGTTCACATTGCAGTTCTGGCAGGATATTTACATACAACTAGATGTCGTGGTTTCTACGTTATTCCTATATGGGTAAATATCATATTATAGGCCAATAGAATAAACCCTCTTAACTTGAAAGTCATGTCTCTTTTCTTCTAATATTTTGTACATGCTTACGTTGTTTTCCTCTCCTTGTAACCTCCCTTAAATGTCTGAAGTTTATGCTTTTGTTTATTGTAATACTGAATATGCTAGTGTTTCTTTTATACACATGAACATGTTTAAGCATTTGCGGCTAGAGATTTAATCACATGTTATTATTCATTTATGCATATTGTTAAATACTTGAGTTTGTAAATTGATATTGTTTAATTTAAATTAAATTATGGTGCTTTGATAAATTATTAACAGTTAATAATTAATTGCAGTTGCGTTTTAGACATTTCTGCTTTATATGTCCATATTTGTTAATCGGGAATCCATATTTGTTATCGGCCATTGTTTTACATTTTATTTTATTTTTTGTGTTATTTGGCGTTCAATTTTATTTTGCTTTTTTATTATTATTATTATTATTTTTTTGGTGTTGTTGTTGTTGTTGTTGTTATCTATCTCTTGAGCTACAGTTATGCTGTACACTTCGTTGCTTTTCAGGGCTGAAGGGAACGGGGAAATTCAGAAAAAAAAAACCTTCCCTATATGATGGGAAGTAAAATTGTCAACTAGCAACATAAATCTATAAATAACCCTAGCGCTCAGCACCCATTTTCTATGAGGGACTTTTATTTTGAAACACACGCATCCTCCTCTCAGATCAGACCAAATGCGCCGTTGAGCGGTCGGGCCTATTTAGGGCTTTCTAAAGTTAGAATTAAAGCCGTTGGGACTAAGCAAAACCATGGACCTTTAGCTACACACAATCGTGAATATTTGATGGTAATCTGTGTGTTTGACTAAGTCGTTTTGTGTCGTCGCAGAGCGCAGCTCTTTCGTTTTCGCGGCCGTCGCGGAAGGAGGTTGTTATGACATTCTCTTTGTCTCTCGCTGCACAAACCCGCGACCATATTTCTTGCTGAAAGAGCCTCTTTCAGCGATCGGTGCAAATCTAGCTATTCGTAACGACCTAATTTGTACTGGTTTTCACCGACCTGATCGAGGGGTTGAAACATGTCGTTACACGGTAAACGAAAAGAGATCTACAAATACGAGGCGCCATGGACCGTCTATGCCATGAATTGGAGCGTCAGACCCGACAAGCGCTTCAGGCTGGCGCTTGGCAGCTTCGTCGAGGAGTACAACAACAAGGTAAACCGCTGTTTGACATCGAGATCCCATATCGCTCTGCATTGTATCTCTAATTTGTTCTGTCTTCTTATGCTTGCGGACATCCTATCAGGTAGAGAAGTGTACTTGAAGATGTATAATACCATGGTGGATACAGATGAACGGGATTTAAATTAAGTCGTCCTGTGATAGAGTGTCTACCATGGATGACATTTATAGAGCACACCTGTATTACTTGGACTGAAGTCATAAGTGTTTTTGCTCGATTGCTTAAAAATGACTAACTAAACTGTTGTTTTGTGTCTTGTTTGTGGTTTGACAGCTGTCAGAAACTCGTGCATCTTGAATCCAGTAGATTCATTGTGATGTGGTCATTGCTAAATCAGCTGTTTATTTTGTGATGTTCAGGTCCAGCTGGTGGGTCTTGAGGAGGAAAGCTCAGAGTTTGTATGCAGGAACACTTTCGATCATCCGTACCCCACCACCAAGATCATGTGGATCCCCGACACCAAGGGCGTCTATCCAGACCTGCTGGCCACCAGCGGAGACTATCTGCGCATATGGAGGGTACGCAGGGGAACCACGTAGACCCTTTCTGTTGCACATCAGATTGTAGTAATGACTGACTGCACTTCAAGACAATGTGGGATGAAAATGGACCCTATATAAATGTTAATGCATGTCCCTGGTCTTATTGTGAACATTCATTGATGCACAACCTTAATCCCTAACTTTACCTCTTTCCCTCTTTAATAGCAGCAAAAGTGTTTTGCAATAGAACACATGTGCACTAAGTACAAATGTATCTAAAAAAAAGTTTAATTTAAGTGCATAGTAGAAATCCAAATGAAAAAAAAACAAAAAAAGTTTTATAAAAAATGTACTGACTTAATTATATGCTGTTCCTCTGATACAACTTTCCTTTTACCTTTATGAACATGTTCTATTGTCGTGGCAAACTTTCTGCGAACATTGTGGAATGTAACTGACTTTTTTTTTTTTTTTGCTGAATATTGTTTCACTCTGAAATGAGTCAAATTACAGTAGTTGTCAATCACATTACACATTAACAGTGACATATCTTATGATTTAAAGGACGATTATTGAATTTAAAGTGAACATGAAATGTTCACAACCCATTTTACTCAGGACTTGATTGAATCCATCTGTAACTGATTTCTTGGTTAAATGTCTCATATTTCAAAATGAATGTGCCCTGATGAATTGTTCAGAATAAGACCAAGAATGTGTATTAAGAAAGTAACTAGTCAATATGAATTTAACATTAAATGATCAAAGACTCTAGCTTTAATACTGTAAAACAGAGCTGTGGAAACACAAACTCAGTACACTTAAATAAAGTGAGTGAACTGTCTGTATCTTGTCAGGTGAATGACACAGAGACTCGTCTGGAGTGTCTCCTGAATAATAACAAGAACTCTGATTTCTGCGCACCTCTGACCTCTTTTGACTGGAATGAAGTGGACCCCAATCTTCTCGGTAAGAGAATGTGTCTATATGCAAACTCCACAGAAACGACTCGAGTCTTGGCTCAAACTGGCGACACTTCTCGCTGTGAGGCAACAGTGCTGCCCATTGAGCCACCAATAGTATAAAAATAACTGTTGTTTGGTAGAAAATGTATGTTTGGTTCTCAAAAGATCATCAGGATGTCGTCATGTATTTGTGTTTCTGTGTTTTTTTTTTTAGGCACTTCTAGTATTGATACCACCTGCACGATCTGGGGTTTGGAGACAGGACAGGTTCTGGGAAGAGTCAACCTGGTGTCAGGCCATGTCAAAACACAGCTAATCGCTCATGACAAGGAGGTGAGGAAAAACTCGCCTCAGGACTTCATATTCTTATCTTTGAACTGGAAGGCCATTTTCCATCACTCTACATTTGTGTAACTGTCTTGGTATAAATCAAGCTTTTTTTCTATTGCCTTCAAGGTGTATGACATCGCATTCAGCCGTGCGGGCGGCGGTCGTGATATGTTTGCATCTGTGGGAGCCGACGGATCCGTGCGCATGTTTGATCTGCGGCACCTGGAGCACAGCACCATCATCTATGAGGACCCTCAACACCACCCGCTGCTGCGCCTGTGCTGGAACAAACAGGACCCCAACTACTTGGCCACTATGGCCATGGATGGCATGGAGGTCGCTCTTTTAGTAGCTATTATTTTATTAGTACATTTGTCCTCATCTTTTTTCATGTCCCTCACTTTTTACTTTTGTATTATTGTCAGGTGGTGATTCTGGATGTGCGTGTGCCGTGCACGCCAGTGGCTCGGCTCAATAATCATCGTGCCTGTGTGAACGGCATCGCATGGGCGCCACACTCCTCCTGCCACATATGTACAGCAGGTTAGAAACCAGCCCATTCACATACACCCAGTACTGTGTGTCTGTGTGTCTGTGTATACACACGCACACATATATACATACTCATGCACATTCACATACACACAGACAAGTATGGGTCAAAAGTTTGGAAATATTACTATTTTGAATGTTTTTGAAAGAAGCTTATGCTTTTATGCTCATCAACCCTGCATTTATTTGACCATAAATGCAGAACAAACAGTAATGTTGTAAAATATTAGTACAATTTAAAATAATGGTTTGTGAATTTTCAGCATCATTACTCCAGTCTTCAGTGACACATGATCCATGAGAAATCATTGAATGGTCAGAATGTGTCATTTCTGTTAACCTTAAGGGGGTCGCACACCGGACGCGGAGCTCGGCGGCGCGCCGCGCAGCGTCTCTGGTATCGCACACCGGACGCGCACATTCTAAAAGGATTTTAAAAGGCTACGTTTATTATACATTTCCCCAAAATATGTTTAGACTTTATTCAAGCTGTTGAACTCAGAATGGAAAACAAATGTGGCTTGTAGCAAAGGTTGAAATCAGTATACCTTAACGATAATATACTTTTAATATAAAGCCTTGAAATGGCGCTCTGTGGCGCGGCAGGATTTAGAACAACTTCCTGAGTCGCCGCGGACAGGCGCCGAATGCCGCCACCGGTGTGCGTACACTCATTGAAAACCATGTGTTCGAATTTTAAAGACGTGGTGCGCCTCCGAGCTCCGCGTCCGGTGTGCGACCCCCTTTATTGTTAAGAGGTTTTTGTTGCATCAGTATAAAGGCTCGTTCACACCAAGAAACAATCGCTGTAACGATGTCTATGTTAGGGTTCACACCAGTGAACAATATTTCTATATTTATTCCATTTATTCAGCCAGGCTAAATCGTTTTGAAAGTGATTCCATTGAATTTGTGTCTATTTCGTTATAGTTGTGATGTGGACTCTGCTAATCTTTTATATTTAGAACTAAACCGTTATAGTTAACGTCCTTGGTGTAAATGGACCTTAAAGGGATAGTTCACCCAAAAATGAAAATTCTGTCATTTACTCACCCTAGAACAAAGAAATTCTTACAGGTTTAGAACAACTTGAGGGGGAGTAAATGACAGAATTTTCATTTTTGGGTGAACTATCCCTATAAGACTGTAGCAGCCGTGACAGTGCTGTTTCATTATAAGTCTTCTTTACCTGGCCCCCCTTTTCTTTTAAATCCCACTGTAGCGGACGATCACCAGGCTTTGATTTGGGACATCCAGCAGATGCCACGGGCCATCGAGGACCCCATCCTGGCCTACACGGCAGAGGGAGAGATCAACAACGTACAGTGGGCCTCCACTCAGCCCGACTGGATCGCCATTTGCTACAACAACTGTCTGGAGATCCTGAGGGTGTAGAGCCGAAGCTTAAAATGCCCCTCTGCCTCCTGTGTGGGGCATTGCTGGAAAGGGGTCTTCAATAAAGCAGAGACTTGTTTTCTAAAGTTCCTGAGGTCTAAATGTTTCAAGCGGGAAACTATATGAACGGGCCTATGGGAACAACGGTCTGAACAATGTGTGTACAACTTTTGTCTGGGAGAATGAGACTGTGTGAATGAGTATCTGTGTTTCTGCACAATATATTGGTCTGTTTTCCTACCTGCTGGTGTCCCAGAGTCCTCATTATGGAATCTTAAACACAACTGTATTTACTATGATACATGGCCATTTGTGTTGGGAGAGATACATGTTTATTCAGTTTGACCGGTAAAAAACAAACAAACAAAAAAATAAATTAAAAAAAAGCAAGTAGGATTGTAAAGATTTGCCAACATGGACATAAAAAACAACCATTTTATTAAGATGTAAGTACTTGCTTCAAAGATTGATATAGTTTTAAAGAGCCTCTGAACTTCAGATCCTACTTTTTGTTTCAGGAAGGTGCCATTTTTTTTGTAGCTTTGGAAACTGTTAAATACTCTACTATGGGGATAAAATGCTTGACGTCACTGCAAAAAAATTATAATCGTTCTTCAGACATGCTCACGACTCGCATAGCGGTTAGTTGACGTCAGTGTTTGAGCAAAATGTCTTTTCATTTAAAGATCACAAACTGTGAGAAAGCTCATGTTATAGTTTTCCCCATCTCATTTTTCAAAATAAGTCAGTCCCCTTTCAGCATGCTTGTGCTTGAAGTGAAATGTGTACTGTATACATATATAAATATTATGTACAAGGTAAGACAAGGTAGTGTCACTTTTCCCGAAAGATTTTGCATCGCAAGTCATTTGGTCTGTTCATGAAATTGTTCTGTTATGCAAATATGATGTAGTAGTAACACCATTCTTTTCGATCAAGAACGAAGTCAAAAGTGAGTTTGCAAGGCTGTTTGGGATCCTCACTCTCTTAGATGGGGTGTTTATATGTAAGTAGTTCTGTGTGTGTCCAGCCATGATGCTTTTTTATTAATAAACTCACTTAATAAACTCTTGTTCTTTCATAAAGCTTTCAGTTGTAATTCATCATGACTAACATTTAGGGTTGCACAATATTTCAGTGGCATATTGGTGGATATTACAGATTTGTTTTATTTGGTTAGATATTGGATGTTTAATAATGCATGCTCATTTCTTTTATTTCGACTGATTTTAATTTCTATGATCTTAACTCTTATGGTAATAATTTAATAACACTGTTAAATTTAATCTTTGTAATCTTCTTAAAAATTATATAAATGAATCTCTATTTTCCATAGTTCATTAGAATGTTGTAATGCCTGAGTTCACTTGTAACATTTAAAACATTTTTATTTAGATAAAATAGTAAATGTGTGCTGAATATACACTACCGGTCAAAAATTTTAGAACGGAAAGATTTTTTAATATTTTTTAATGTCTTCTGCTCACCAAGGCTGCATTTATGTTATTAGAAATACAAAAAAGCTGTAATATTGTGAAATATTATTAAAATATAAAATAACTTTTCTATTTGGATATATTTTAAAATGTAATTTATTCCTTAATGCAAAGCTGAATTTTCAGCATCATTACTCCAGTCGTCAGTGACACATGATCCTTCAGAAATAATTTTAATATGATGATTTACTGCTCAAGAAACATTTATGATTATTATCAATGTTAAAACAGTTGTGATTTTTTTAGGATTCTTAGATGAATAGAAAGTTCAAAAGAACAGTATTTATCTGAAATAAAAAAGCTTTTGTAACATTGTACTACCATTTAAATGTTTTGGGTCGGTAAGAATTTTATTTTATTAAACATTTTTTGGGGAAATAATTTTAAGAAATGAACACATTTATTTAGCAGGGATGCATTAAATTGATCAAGTGACAGTATAGACATTTATAATGTTGCAAAAGTTTTGTATTTCAGATAAATGCTGTTCTTTTGAACTTTTTATTCATCAAAGAATTCTAAAAAAAAACATTTTACAAATTTAAACATTGATAATAATCATAAATGTTTCTTGAGCAGCAATCCTCATATTAGAATGATTTCTGAAGGATAATGTGACACTGAAGACTGGAGTAATGGAGTCAGCTTTACGTTACAGGAATAAGTTATTTTATATATGAATAATATTTCTAAATATTACAGCTTTCTTTTTTTTTTTTTTTGTATTTCTAATAACAAATGCAGCATTGGTGAACAGAAGACTTCTTTAAAAACATTTTAAAAAATCTTACAATTTTAAAACTTTTGACCAGTATTGTGTATATACACTCACCTAGGGATTATTAGGAATACCTGTTCAATTTCTCATTAATGCGATTATCTAATCAACCAATCACATGGCAGTTGCTTAAATGCATTTAGGGGTGTGGTCCTGATCAAGACAATAGGCTTGTTCGAGATCCATCGGTGCTGTGCAGACCGATCGGTTTATGACAAAGTACCGCGAGAGAGATTCAAAAGCATAAGAAGTAGTTTGCTCTACAATCGTTCTCGCGGTACTTTGATGTCATATGCTGATAAGTCTGCGCAGCGCCAATGGATCTCAAACAAGCCTAATCTCCTGAACACCAAACTGAATGTCAGAATGGGAAAGAAATGTGATTTAAGCAATTTTGAGCGTGGCATGGTTGTTGGTGCCAGACGAGCCGGTGTGAGTATTTCACAGTCTTCTCAGTTACTAGGATTTTCACACACAACCATTTCTAGGTTTCAACTGGGCATGGTTTAAATGCCACGGCCTACCTGAGCATTGTTTCTGACCATGTCCATCCCTTTATGGCCACCATGTATCCATCCTCTGATGCAACCCGATCACACATAAATGCGTATAAATAGTACGAGTGTGCAATGTCGTGGAATGTATACGCCAAAAATAATTTTGGCGTGCATAATATACGCTGTTTTTCGCGTGCATATGATACACACTTTATGGCGTATATATGATATGATACGCACCAGGGATGGAAATTTACTTTTTTGTCCACCGGCCACTGTGGCTGGTGTATTTCAAAATCTACCAGCCACTCCATGTTTTTACCAGCCACTTTCTTGTTTTTAACCGACAATGTGTAACTGCATGTGAAAAATTAATACGACAAGCTCTACAATACTTAAGCAGTTTATTTAATCTCAAGTCTCAATGAAATACTGATATTTTCTCTATCTCTCTTATACACACACAAACCATGAACTGATATACATTTCATTAAATGAGTAGGGCTCTGTGCTCTGTGCGCTTTTTTTTTTTTTAACTAGATGTGGCATTTGGATGATTCGTGATCTTTTATGGCTTCCAGTTTTAGGTTTTTAGTCCCAACAATGAAACTATTAGTTTTGGCATCTTCTGAAGCGTGTTGACGACACACCGAGCAGAACATTGTCAGTAGCGATGCACAGAAATAAAAATTCTTGGCCGAACCCGAAACACCAAAAGAAATTATGCCAACTATTAGTACCATTGCATTTATGGCTAATGCTGTGACTGTGTAACTTTACTAAAAATCAAGGCATTGCAATTGCATAAATTAATATTAAAGTTTCAAATATTAATCAATTACAAATTATGCAAATATTTATTTAGCACATTGCAACAATCCACAGTATAAAATACAATTCAAACTAAAATGTTCAACTTGACCTCACTCATGTGTACATTTAATAATAGCTAATGTACAGGCCTAATGGCCTGCACTGAAAGGTACAGAAATTCAATAAAGTAATCAAATGTAAAATAACTGCATATTTTAACTGTTTAAATTAAAGATTAATCCTTATTAAACTTACAAAAGCTATTCAAGAGCAGTGAGTGATGTCCTTTTGTTTGACATTAAACAGACAGCAATGAAGGCTACTGCCCCTTTAAGACCTAGTGCAGGGATATGCTCTTCTTTCTCGACTGTATAACCATAGACAGTAAAAGAAATGGACACAGCGACCCCATTGACGTCAACGGCGAAATAATGAAGTCAACCTAGGGGCACTCACTTCCTGATGGCTGAGCGAACTGCGCAGGCTCAGACTGAGCTTGAGGACGTAGATGTGACGTGAGCCTCCTGTCTGACAGCTGTAGGTCTTCTAGTAGATGTGGAAAGTGAAAGCTGAATCACGTTGTTTAAATATTTTCTCCCGTTGCTTTTGGCTCACTATGGGCTTCTCCTCATTCTTCTCCCTTGACTTTATCAGACTTTATGTCTCCACTTCCCCCCGACTGTCTGATAGACAGTAAAAGATTCCCTGCGAGCGTCTCCTCAGGTCTATACGGTAATTTCTCAACTGTGCGACAGAGTCGCGTTGGTTATGACGCAATCGTTAGCCTATTTTTACAAAAACAGCTTCTGCGGGGCGATATTGTAAGATACAAGGTAATGGAGCCTTTTATACATTGTCGTGTTTCTTTAGAAATAAACAATGGACAAATGGAGTCTTTAAACGTCTCAGATGTAAAGTTATTCACTGTCAAAGTGACTCAAAAATGAATGGGAGTCAATGGGATGCTAACAGCAGGTGTTGGCTTGGTTAGCAATGGCAGCCCCTAGGGGTGGAACGCTTTCCGAGCGCTAGATTACCCCCTTGTGTATAACGTTCACTTGAGGCATATTCAGACTATGTCTGCTTGGATACTAATCAAGATGGACATGCTGACATACTTTTTGTGTGAGTTTGTCCATTTAAGCGCAAGACTTGAAAGATAACTCAATATTTGCGCGCTGTGAGACGAATACGCGTTCTCGGATGAGGCGCAGGGACGGATCTTCTTTCAGCGCGCGCAAGTTCGTATCATAGACAGTAAAAGAAATGGACCGAGCTATCCAATTGCCTTCTACGGCGTTAAGTGATGTCAGTATAGGAGCACTCACTTCCTGATGGCTGAGCGAACTGCGCAGGCTCAGACTGAGCTTGACGACGTAGATGTGACGTGAGCCTCCTGTCGGACAGCTGTAGGTCTTCTAGTAGTTGTGGAAAGTGAAATCTGAATCACGTTGTTTAAATATTTTCTCCCGTTGCTTTTGGCTCACTATGGGCTTCTCCCCATTCTTCTCCCTTGACTTTATCAGACTTTATGTCTCCACGTCCCCCCGACTGTCTGATAGACAGTAAAAGATTGCCTGCGAGCGTCTCCTCAGGTCTATACGGTAATTTCTCAACTGTGCGACAGAGTCGTGTTGGTTATGACGCAATAGTTAGCCTATTTTTACAAAAACAGCTTCTGCGGGGCGATAGTGTAAGATACAAGGTAATGGAGCCTTTTATGCATTGTCGTGTTTCTTTAGAAATAAACAGTAGATAAATGGAGTCTTTAAACGTCTCAGATGTAAAGTTATTCACTGTCAAAGTGACTCAAAAATGAATGGGAGTCAATGGGATGCTAACAGCAGGTGATGGCTTGGTTAGCAATGGCCGCCCCTATGGGTGGAACCCTTTCCGAGTGCTAGATTACCCCCTTGGTTCGTATTCGCGTCTTCTGGTACTACATCCGGGTAATGACGGCGAAAACGACTGGTCATATTCGGACATACGGCCGCACTCGCATGCATTGAACAAAGTTTACAAAGAGGTGAAACAGTATGCTATTTTTATTTACCCGCCACGGTGGCCAGTAGGTGAAGCGAGTTTACTCGCCACAACTCAAAATCACCCGCATTTGGCTGGTGGCGGGTGCTAATTTCCATCCCTGATACGCACGCTCTCTTGGGTAGGTTTAGGGTAGTGGGTTGGGGGGTTCGTATGTATAATACGCCATAAAGTGCGTATCATATGCACGCGAAAAACAGCGTATCATATACACGCCAAAATGAGTTTTGGCGTATACATTCCACGACATTTCGTGAGATCCGGCTGTCTGATGGCTACTTCCAGCAGGATAATGCACCATGTCACAAAGCTCAAATCATTTCAAATTGGTTTCTTGAACATGACAATGAGTTGACTGTACTAAAATGGTCCCCACAGTCACCAGATCTCAACCCAATAGAGCATCTTTGGGATGTGGCAAAACGGGAGCTTCGTGCCCTGGATGTGCATCCCACAAATCTCCATTAACAGTAAAATGCTATCCTATCAATAGGGGCCAATATTTCTAAAGAATGCTTTCAGCACCTTGTTGAATCAATGACACGTAGAATTAAGGCAGTTCTGAAGGCGAAAGAGGGTCAAACACAGTTTTAGTATGGGGTTCCTAATAATTCCTTAGGTGAGTGTGTATATATATATATATACACACTCACATTTGTGTAGTTTTTACATTCAAAAACATCATAACCAATAAGTAATACACTATTTTCTACGCTGGGTTTTGATGGGCGTGCCGCACTGGAGGCTTAGAAGTAAACGCCCATGGCTAGGATTGGATAAGATTTGCATATTTAATGAGCTTCAGCTCCCCTGTCAGTTCACATGAGGGAGGGATCAGCAACCGGAAAGATTGTCTCGACCACAGGGCTCGTAAACGTCTTTATCAAACAAACACAATGATTTATTTATCATCCACCCGCGATTGATTGAAAAATACCTTTTACTCACATAAGTTTGTTGCACCATTCCTGTCGGATCCAATATAGAAGGCACAACACTGTGTCTGCAAATCCATCATTTGATATTTGTTTACAAATGATTCCACAGTAAAATAAAGAGAACACGCATGCATCGTCTTCCCCACGTGAGTTGGAATGAAATTACACTAGAAATGTTAATGCTAATATTAATAAATATAATATTCAGTCATGAAACTCTATTAATCGCTGATTGGTTCTTTCAGTTCTACGACATCTACCAATTAGAGGTAATTCCTCATTTACTTGGCTTTATTTATACCATATTCTAGCCGCTATCAATATGCCGCACAATATGAGAAATCCTATAATCCCCCCTCCTCCCCAGTGCCACCTGTAGAGATCTGTCATTCTGCAGCAGCCTTTTCTTGTGTTATCTTGCAGAAACTGAACATTATGTTTTGCACAGCCTATCTCGTCTGCCAAAATCAAGCGTATGTACATTCTATGATCAATGCGAATAAAATGCTGGTTCACTCTACCTACTCTGAGAGTTGTCATGATTGAAATACTATAATATCACATTACAAAAAGTACTGTTTTTAACTTGAAAATAATTATAAATGTAACTATTTTCATATCAGTGGATCTCTAGTAAAAAAAGGACCAATGAAAATAAGGACAAAGAATATTCATAACTTAAACCCATTGGAATATTATTACTCCTTTATAAATAACATTTAATCTAAAAAATAACAATAACAGTTGTGTGCTTTTGGAAACCTTCACAGTCCAACAAAGGTTTCCAGTCATTTTACATACATTCATCTGCTTACATTGCAGAGGTGAAATAAACTTTACACTGATTTCCTCTTGAAAAGTGAATTACAAAAGCGGTCCTTCACTTTCCGATCAGAATGTCAAGAATTCAAGAGAAAATCCTCAGAGACCCGTCGTAAGTCTAAACACATCCACACACAGTCACATCACCCATCAGCAGTTAAAACAACCCCTTCAGTGAGACAAATTCAAAACCCTGAACCCTGAATTCATGCCCATTTGGTTACTATGAATCCAAATATACAGATTCATTTTTGTGCCAGTCATTTGATTTAGTAATACATTAGATTTGGGTTAAACACCTTACCTGACACTATATATATAATTTTTTATAATTATAATTGTTTATAATTAGAAAATCTATACATTGAAAAGAAAATTTAGCACATTTGCAATATCAGTACACACAAGAAATTCATTATACTTTTAAAGCTCAGGTGTGTTTGTGTTATATTTGTCCTGATTTGAGTGATGCTGCCGCCGCCTCAGAGGATCTGCCTCTAAATAGCAGCTGACGCAAGAAGACAGGATGAAGTTTAGAATTGTAAAGACACATCTCAAACCAGACAAAAAATATACAATTATTACATGATGGTGTCAAGTGATCATAATGTAGCATCTCTCTTTGACTCTTTGATCTTGTCTTTATTGCCCACTGTGCTTCTCTTCATATTCGATAACAGAAAAAGTTGAGGTGTTACCAAATACTCTCGCATCAGCGGGAAAAAAATCCTGCTCTTAATGAGAAGGGATATGAGACAAAACACCTTAGAGATTCAGAGAAATCTACAGTCGCTGTTTTGGATTCTAACTATGAGTAACATGAATACATTTATTGCAGAAGTGCAATATTGAGCTGATTTAAAAAAGGGAGACCATGAAAATGTGGTATATAATCGTCTTAGAACAGACATTAGTCTGTTTTCAGCCTCTAGCTTCCAGGTAAGACTGGATCAGACGAGTGCCTCTGGATTTCTGGTGATCCCCCCAGCGTGCTTGGATTCTCCAGACTGTCCGGGAGCGATGGGAAGCGCAGGCTTCTACACAGCAGTCCCGGGGGCTGTAGATGAGGCTCTGCTGTGGGCACAGCCAACTCTGTCTCTGGGGACATGGACATGGTGTCATTGGAGGCAACTGTCAGATGGATCCCACTGGACAAAGAGTCTGGAGACTTTTCTTTGAAGCTGTCCAAGTCAGGGCTCTGTGTAATGTGGAAAACAGGTCCGGTTCAATACAGACGTGCAACATGTTAGCTACAAAGATGAAAGAGGTAACAACAGAGTTCCGTCTATCTGACAAATATCGCTACAGTCACTATATTACCAAAGTCTGAAAGAGTATTGTCATATTTGGGGGTCATCACAAAAACTTTTGAGACAGTATTACATACAGCATCTCAATTTTTATATGAGTGGTTAATTTTCCTCCCCCCCAGTCACCAGATCTCAAGCCAATAGAGCATCTTTAGGATGTGGTGAAACGGGAGCTTCGTGCCCTGGATGTGCATCCCACAAATCTCCATCAACTGCAAGATGCTATCCTATCAATATGAGCCAACATTTCTAAAGAATGCTTTCAGCACCTTGCTGAATCAATGCCACGTAGAATTAAGGCAGTTCTGAAGGCGAAAGAGGGTCAAACACAGTTTTAGTATGGCGTTCCTAATAATTCCTTAGGTGAGTGTGTATATATATACTCATATATTGTCATATTTGAGGATCATCAAAAAACTTTTGAGACAGGATTATATACAGCATCTCAATTTTTATATGAGTGGTTAATTTCCTCCTCCTTTTACTGATTAATTGCACGTCTACTGTTAAAGCTACACTGTGTAACTTTTTTGTTTATTCTTAGCTAAAAACACTTAGTTCTTTCAAAAATATGTGCGCTCATTAATGTATATTTACTTCTTTCAAGTAATAAAGTATTCTCGTAAGTTTATAATATGCCATTGAAAATACATACGGGTAAGGGGTTTGAATGCCGGTCGCCATGTTGCCCCTCCATCTTGAAAGTACATTAGCCAAAGAGGGACATACCCATAAATTCAAGCTTCGCCTTTCGCATTTTAACACTCGATGGCACCGTGTCAAATGTGAAGAGGGGGATTGCCATGTTAATCTTGGACTAAATCGGCCACCGTAGGAGTTAAAACTAAATCAGAATTGAGAGGAACAGAAACTATTATTCACTGGATGGTCATATACCTTTACACCGCTAGATGGGGGAAAATATCACACAGTGTAGCTTTAATATGCAATTTCATGAGTTTGTGTGCCCATATTATCTTAGTAAAAGTGGTAAACAGATTTGGCTTTCTGTCTGCCAAAGGAGGAGAAGGGGATAAGGAGGGATGCTGCAAGAACTAACAATGGGAAGAGGTAAGCTGCTGGTTTTATACCTTGGTATTAATTGGAAGATTAGATGGGCATACTCATTCCGAAATTCCATTTAATAACTTCACTTACAAACCCACATGTACATATCGCACCCTCCCTCTCTCATTGCTCACATGAAAACCTACCTTACCAGGCGATGTACTGTCAGTGATCTGTAAAGAGGGCATAGTGTGGTGCGTTGCTGTAGTGTACAGGCTGGTGGGGTGAGCGGGGTGGGTCAGCGGTTCTGGGGAAACTGCGCTGTAGGCGGGAGGTACAGGTGCCATCTGCCTCTGCAGCAACTGCAGGATCACATTTATATCAGCTGTCATCCTGGTCTCTAGTCTTTAGAGAGAGAGAGAGAGAGAGAGAGAGAGAGGAGGGTTGTAAGGCTAATGCAGACCTTGCATTTAAAGCTTATTTTTTCTCTAGATGTTGGACCTGTTGAGTTGCGACTGCAGCAGCTCCAGGCGGGCTTGCAGTTGGCTCGGTCTGTCCTCAACACAGGGGCTGTGATGATGGTAGCAGGCCTGCACTGCAGAGGAATGTCTCTGGCTCTCTGAGAACTGACTGGCCCTGCGGTCTGGCAAATAGCTGTATAACCCTGACACATTCAGAGGAGCTGCTGTATGGAGGAAGAATGAGTGGGAAAACCATGAGGAACAGAAAGATACAGAATAATGGACAAGATAAAGACAGAGAACACCAAAATGATTAGAAAACTATAGCGATATTGCAGATAATTGAGACTTTTTAGCCAACAATTGCGAGTTCACATCTCACAATTCTGATTCGGACAATTGTAAGAAAAAAATTCTGCCATTTCTGGGAGGAAAAAAGAAAAAGTTTATATCTTGCAATTCTGACTTTATAACTTGCAATTGCAGCATATCATGCAATTTTTCTTTTTCATAATGTGGTGGAAACAAGCTTCCATTGAAAACGGTCACAAATTTGCAAGATAAAAAAATAAACAATAGCTAAATGTCAATTTGCATAATTCTACCAAGTACAAAACATACTCTGCACTGGCTATCGTAAAGTTAGTATGAATGAAAATACTTTTTTTTTTCTAAAAGCATGTTATAGATCTTATACATGCATTTAGGTGATTCCTTTTTCAACATTTCTTGACCTCAATAGTTTTTAATAAAATTATGACTTCGTCTTCCATGACAGAAAAGACAGACTTCTCTCTGGTGATGTATGCTGGACTTCTCCAATCAATTAGTCTGCTTAAACCCCGCCCCTTTTTACAATGGACTGCAAACTCTGAATCAGATCTAACACCATTCAATCAACAACAGTTCCCACCCTACATTTTTTCTTTTTCAATAATGAATTTCACTCAGATGTGTCACAATACAGAAGAAAAGATCTGTCACTACCTCCATTATATCGCAACTTTAATTGTATATTCAATCATTTGTCTTCAAAAAAAAGTTTTTCTGCATAAAAAAATGAATAGTACTTTTTTTAATCATGTCATATCAGTAGCCTAATAAGAATAAAAGCTGTTTTATTTTACTTTTTGTCATAGGATCATTTAATCAGATGAATTCCACCTGCTCTACTTGATTTGAGCTGGATTTGAAACTCAAGGCTCATTGACTCTACCTCATTTTTTACATTATTAACGTTATTTTCATTCGCAATAGATCATTATCCTTTTAGCGGCATGAACCAGCTAAATAAAATGTTGGCACTTGGCACAGTCACTTATCTGTTTTGGAGAAAATATTCGGTGATTTTGTGCACCACTTTGTGGACATTTCACTTTGGAACATGCCGCAAAATGTACAAGAAGCAACAGAATATTTTTTACAAAAATGTCACCACAGGCACTTATTTTTTTATGAGACAGGTTTGATATTATGTTCAGTGTAATATGATTCAGGTAGCACCAATCTTTATCCTGCTACCTGTGTATGGATGTGCCCCTCCCAGTGGTTCTCCCATGGCAGAAGCGGTGCTGTTGCCCTGGGGCAGACAGCTGACTGCAGAATGGGAGTATTCCTGCATCTCTGTCCCTGGTGAGTACATCTCCCCTCGGCCAGACACCAGGGGCTTCATGTCCTCTTCACTGGACAGGGAAACAGCACTGGCATTGCTGCATAACTCATCCCATTGTGAGAGCGGTATTGCCCCCCGATGGTTCCCCACAGGGGAACAAGACTGGACTGGGTACGTGTCCATTCCATCTCTGTCCATCCCATCTGGGTGACGTAAGAGAGAAAAGAAGAATCAGAATACTATAGACCTGCAGCAAAATAATTTTTGTGGCCCTCATAGACTAGATAGGCACCATTACCAGGCCGATTTCGCTGTAGGGGGTTCCTCCGATGTCTGGGCCGACGGTAGCCACAGTCTGAGTCCTCGCTTGGGGTTTGATGCATGATTCTGTCTGCCTGATACACACAAGCCTCAGTAACTCACATAATTACAGAACACATACAGAAACATGAAGACTTGCTGTCATCCAATTCATTTTCTCTGTGTTGTGTGTTTGAGTGGCTTACATCTCGAAGGTTGAACGTGATTTCCAGGTTGCTCCAGAAGTTGTCGGAGAAATCGGGGTACATGTCCAACACTTCCAGTAGGTCATCTCTCAGAATCTTGTGCAGATCACAGTATGTCAGAGCCCTCACGTCTGCACTTGATTTCCCTGGCCTGCCATATAGACTGATTGGCTCCCCAAAAATATCATTCTTACCTAGAGTCAAAACAGGACGAGAGGCAGGAGGTTGGAATAATTAGAAAAGAACAGAAATATAGAAAGAAGAACATCACAGTTGGGTATCAAATACTGTAGGTTTCGTGTAATGCTTACAATACTACATCCAAAAAAAGTTCAACCGGATATGTTCTGTTTAGTTTCGTTCTATAATCACAGTGTTTTGGTTTTCCTGTCTGCTGGTTTTGTAGTTTCTGTGCAAAACTGAAACAGTAAATGTGTTGCTTTCTAAAGCTGTTAAGGCTGCAATTAAACTTTATTTTTCCAAGATGACGTGATTTAAATTAAATGAAGAACGTAGCAAAAGATAAAGACAGAATTAGAAAGTATTCAAACCTAAAATGGCTACAACCACGTCCTCTCTGAGAATCTCTATGGAGCCGCGGGAGATGAAATATAACGCAGTTAATACGTCTCCACTGTGCACCAGAGTGTCACCGGGTGGGGCATGGGTGGTCTTAAAACGCATGGCCAGAGCCCGTAGACAACCTTTGCTCGCCCCCCGGAACGCCTTACAGTTCTGCAGCAGACTGCGGTTCAGATGCAGACAGATGTCAGCCTGCAGACACTCCGGAAAACCTTTTAACACCTACAGCAAGACATAGGAGAAATGCAACATTGAATATTTTTTACCATTTTAATTCAAACAATTAAAAGAATTGAATAATAATTAAACCCCGGAAACTGACCAGCCCTCATCATACTTTGAACACTGCAGATTGTGTATACAAGTAATGTTATGTAAAACTGCAGGTTGATTTGAAGAGTATGTGTGTGTAACTCACAGCGTTCATGTCGATGCCATTAGTATAGGACCAGGCATGCTGGAAGTACTCTTCTAGTCGTTGCCGAAGGCCGCCTGGGATCTGATGGAACCTGATGAACTCTTTCACACGTAGCATCTGAGTGTGGTAACGAGCTGTGCCAGAATATAACCTCTGAATTATAGCTGACACATTGCCAAAGATACTGGCATACATCAGGGCTGGAAAGGAAGAACAACAAGCATTATCATCAGCAAAGAGAATAAATCAAAAGATCAAAATACAGTAAAAACATTAAGAAATATTTGTTGAAAATGGTTGTGCTGCTTAATATTTTGGTGTAAACTGGTATACGTTTATTTCAGGATTTTTAGATGATTAGAAAGATGATTTGTTTTTATTTGAAATAGAAATCTTTTGTAACATTATAAATGTCCTGACTATCAATTTAATGTGTTTTTGATTAATAAAAGTATTTATCTCTTTAAAAGAAATGTTAAGCCTTAGCTGTCATGTCTAATATAGATAATGAATGTAGAGAACTTACAGCCAATGAGCATGACACAAATGGAGAAAATCTTCTCAGGATTGGTGTTAGGAGAGACATTTCCGAATCCCACACTGGTCAAGCTACTGAAGGTGAAGTACAGCGCAGTTACATATTTATCCTTGATAGAGGGGCCAGAGAAAGAGTCACTGTCATTGTAGCGCTTGCCAATTTGGTCGGCCAGGTTATCCAGCCAGCCGATCTTCATGCCTCCGATACGGGCAGAGCTGGTGCGCTCCACATTACCAATGGCGTACCAGATGCATGCCAGCCAGTGAGCGATGAGGGCGAAGGTGCACATGAGAAGGAAGAGAACTGCCGCGCCATACTCAGAGTAACGGTCCAGTTTTCTCGCTACTCGCACCAATCTCAGCAGCCGCGCAGTCTTTAGAAGGCCAATCAGAGTGGTGGTTTGAGGCTGGAAGGAGGAGTTTGAGAGGATTAATTTGCAATGCATAACAATCACTCTTATTTTAATTTTTTCTGCATGATTGTGGCAGAATGCATTTATGACCTCCTTTCCTCCATGGCACACATAAGTGGAATCTCTGAAGAAGTCCTTGTCACTTCTGTACATGTAATGAAAGTGAACAAGTAAGCCTATTAAATAGTCATCGTAAGACTATCAAGAACTCTTCGGAACTGATTGGATAGCTTTATGGGAGGAACAAATCATAATTCATTCACCAATTATCTTTTCTCCACTGAGCTGTGAACGGCATTCAGTAAGTTAATTTAAATCATTCAGACTAATTTTATGAACCAGATCAAACAAATCACAAGAATGATTCATTCCCATAATGGACATTACTAGCCTACTACTCACATTAACTCTTGACTAGGACTGATATCAGGATTTGACACCTTAATTTTGGTCTGTTCTTCATACAAATCAATCATATGGCTTAAGAAGATTTTTATTAAAGCTCACAACTCACATGGGGGAGAGGAAATAATGACAGAATATCCCTTTGAGAGCTGGTAAGTACTTAAAAGATCATCATTTACAGGAACAATGTATTCAATGGGAATTTAAACATGTAAATCTAAAAATATGTGTTCATATGTGCTCATATGCAAATCAGAACTTTCATTAAAAAAATCTGACTGGTTTTTATATGAGAAAAAATGGCAGACTTCAAATGACATACTTGACTATTTTACTGTAAGAAGTAAGAAATAAGTATGAATAATTAACATATGAACATGCTAATTATTAAAATGGCTGTTTCATCAGTCTGTGAAGGTGACCTTCACCAGTATAGCAGAATATATGCCAATATATCATTCAGCATAATAAACACAATCAATATGATCAATATTCTAGATGATTCGTTGACTAGTCTGAATGGTTCTACACTGTAAAAAAATATTGTTGGTTAACTAAAAAAAGTAAGATTACTGGTTGCCTTTAAAATTTGAGTTTTTACAATGAATGATATTGGTTTAATAAATAGAAACTTAAAATATGATTTATCTGAACCACATAAAAAATTGATAAATTTTGAAAACAGCACAATCTGGCATGTTTCACTGCGTCATAACAAATAAAACACACACAATTACCTAATATGATTCTTTAAAAAATATATATATTTTAATAATATTTGAATAAAGTTTGTCGATTGTCGAACTTAACTTTTCAATAAACTCAAAATTAAGGCAACCGGGTAGCTTATTCTTTAAATAATTTTTTACAGTGTACTAAAAGTAAAATGTTTTACAATCGCACGTTCTTGTTTGTACATTCACTGTAAACAATAAAATTAAAAATTGCTCCAATTGAACATTTTCTAGTGACTGATTACATCTACATTTTTCAGCTGGCCGAATTGAAATTCTGTGAATTAAAATTTGACCAACTGAAAAATTTAGATGTGATCAGTCACTTGAAAATGTTCAATTGGAGACCTGAATTTTACCTAGTTAGCACATCACAATCCTCACCTCATCTGAACCTGATCTGAAAATGAGCAGGTCGAAGGGAATCGCAGCCACAATGTCTATGAGGAACCAGCCCTTGAAGTAATGCTGAGCGATGCGAGCGGGATTGCTGACCACCTCGTCGTTGTGATTGACATAAGTGGTCCTGAAATTGATGAGGATGTCGATAATGAACATGACATCCACCACCAGGTCCACTACGTTGAGAGGGTTGCAGGTGTATCCGCAGGTGCGCCTCCTCTCGTCCTCCTGCTCGTTGAGGAGAAAGGCAGCCGAGTAGGGCGTAAAGACGGCAGTGTAGAGCACCAAGAGTAGGATGATCCAGTCCCATACTGCTTTAAACGGGCTGTAGTGGAGGATGGTCCACTTGTGGATGCGTGGAGCTTGAAGCTTGTACTCAGGAAGCACATCTGCCCCAAGTGACAGTACCTGGGAAGAAAAGGAGAGATGTTTCTGAGGATGTCAGTGGGTATCTTTAACTGAAATTTCATGGATGCAAAGGGTCAAGGTAAGCATAGACAGTTCGCCGACAGCTTTGCTAATTCAAAACCAATGCAATCATACAAACAAAAATGCCTACTATAAGGTGACGTCTATGAGTGACAGTATAAAAAGTCAGAATCTACCTCAATAGACACACACACACAGGAGAAAATACAATGGACACTAGATGATATCTTGTTCAAAGGCATTTAAAAAAAACAGACATTGAACTGTATTTACTTTGAACTGTATTGTCATATCTCATTTTAACCCAGAGCACGAAACACCTGCAGACATCTGTTTATCTTCATTGCTTTGTTCTTTAAGATGTACACCTCCTCTTCCTCTTGACATGTGCCATTATTAAAAGGAAGGGCACCAGCCATGTTCTGAAGACCAGATTCAATTTTAAAGGGCACGGACTGAAAAATGCACCACAAGGGATCTGTCTCTGACTCTGACCTGTATGTTAAACAACCACACTGCTTGAAGTGGTGTAAATGTGAGGGTATATGAGAAGTGACAGAAATAATCAGGAAAAAAAGAACTAAACCTTGAAGAGTCTTCCATTTTTATATATATATTCTGCTATTTCATTCATGAAATACAGTTTTATGAAAGATATTTTCACACACACAAAATCACAAACACGCAGACACACATGATAAAACAATAAAAGTATGACATAAGTAGTCTGTATGTCTTAGTCTGCTTTTGAAGTCACACGCTCTTTGTGAGAAACCGTCATTTTAAATCAAATACTGCAACATGGCAGCTAAAACCTTTTTCAGAGCAGAGCCAGGACAGATGAAAGCAATGCTATCAGCTTGCCATGTTTTCAATGGCATCTGCTGTAAAAAGCTGTATAAGGCTCCTAGATCTTGTTGTCTGGAGTTTTTTCTCGGCTGAATATACTTTTTTGGAAAGATTTTTTTGCTGTTTCGTCGGCAGAACAATAAAAAAAAACCTTTAAATGACAGTCCAACCTACTGTCACAGTCTATCCCTCACAGCCTCGCTTTCATTCCCAACAAATATTTGCCGCTGCTGTGAATAAGGTCTATTGCACAGGCACAGGTTTGACGTCATGACTTGCACTATTCCCAGCCGACTATTTTACTCTCTCTTAGACATGAATAGCTAGAGTTTGTATTTTGGTACTGAGAGGCTTTGCAATGTGGTCAGAATCAGTTCATCCGTACACATCCTCTGTCACGTCAGAACAGACTCCAGCTTTCCATTACCTCCCTCGACTCTGATCGAAGATCAATCACTGGCCATGGCTCTTTTAAAACAAGGGCTCCAAAAGGAGGCGTTTCATAGAGACACTGTTTTGGCTCTTTCAGTGAACAATTCTTAAAAGAAGCATTTTTTTTTTTTGCAGTGTGAAGAACATTTTAATAAATCTTAAGAACTTTTAGGTTCTTTTTCTTTTATTTTTTTTAAGTCTAACACATTATGTCAACAAGCGTGCCGCTGGGCTATATTTGTAACTGCTGAACTATTTTACACTGAGACCTATTTTCTGCTACAGCTTTTCCCCAACAGAAAACCTCTCCTTTAATACACCATTAGCAGCCCATGATTACTCCTCGTACAGACGACCATGGCAACCACTGGCTGCCATGGAAACTACAAGTTGATCGGAGAACATCAGTCATGTGGAAAAAGTTGGTAGATTCAAAAGAGTTCTTTTGGGATGGGAAAAAAACTATTTTGAAAGCAAATTCTTAAATAGCAGTATGAATTGTGTTGTGGTATTGCAAATGCTATGTTTAACACTGATAATAAGATCTCGAACCTAGTAATATGCATTTCAGTTTTCTTTTACACAAATTTCAGAACACATGACCATCTAATGCAAATCACAGCCTTTCACTGTCAAGCAAGTGATGAACGATGTGAAGAGGCATGTCTTTTTCTTATATTTTTAGATTGTTTGAATCTAATTCAGGGCTTTTACTTTTATTAAGCATTTAAGGGCTAAGAATCGCCTTTGTTTAAGCATGAATGGCTTCATTTAAACAAATAACAGCTTTGAATAAGGTTTAATGTAATTACCTGCCACCACTTACCAACTACTCAAGGTGAAAACACAGAACCTTAACATGATAAATGTCTTAGTTCATTAGCCATATCACATGCCATTAAATGAGAAAGTACCTCTGTAACGTCTGCCAATGTACACGTTCATTCATAAAATCTTTCTTAATATAACACGCGCATTCTGCATTATCTGCAGTCTGTACTGACCGGTACAACAATGAGAGGCTCCTTGTCCATGTTGTCCAAGGTGTTATGCGGACTCACAACATCCAATGCAAAACTGTTTCTTCAGAAAGAGAAGAAACTCCACAGTCTCTACCTCCAAACAGACACGTCATCTTTACCACACACATGCTGTACAAAAACACCTGATCTAAAGGGGAAAAGAAAGCAGAACTGGATAGATGGACGACACCTCTGAATCCAAGGGAACAAAAAGATGGATTGCTGAACAAACAGGCTAAACTGCCTAAATGCACCAATTTGCAGGGAAAAAAATCGACAGGAAAGGGAGTGGTGAGGGAGGGTGTGGAACATTTCCAACAGGTCAAACCGAATGAGAACTAAATAGGCTGAAAGAGCCTCATGCACTGATTAGTTGTCAACGTTTGGTAATGGAAGAAAGAATTGCATCCACAGGTGCATGGAGCAAGAAATGCTCAAAGTCCGTAAACTGAATGAAAGCCACAATCTTACAAATAGAGGTTCTTAAATATGATGTTGATGGTCCCATAACTTTAACATTCATTGAACATTTCTTTATATTCTTTATAGTTGGGAAAGGTTCTTTAGATAATTAAAATGTTCTTCACACTACTGTTCACTGAAATGTTTTTTGGGGAATCCATTAAAAATATTAATAAGTATCATAACATACAATAACAATGCAACTGAGTGCAATGAGTTAAAAACACAGTTAAAACTGACCAGTGAGCAGATATTTCAAACCATAGCTGTCTTCAGTTTTTCACCATAGATAAGTAAAATAAAGATAGTTGTAAGAAGTTGTAATATAAATGACAGGTAAAAACTCATCTCTTCCGTGAGCACAATCTTATCATTAAAAAAATAAAAATAATAATAATAATAATATATATATATATATATATATATATATATATATATATATATATATATATATATATATATATATATATATATTCTTGTTCCTCTACCTTTCTCTATTCCCTCCCTATTCTATCTTAAGCTGCTCTGAGTAATAATAATAATAATAATAATAATAATAATAATAATAATAATAATAATAATAATAATAATAATAATAATAATAATAATAATAAGCTCAAGGACACTTTACAATAAACAAACAACAATAAAGCCAATTGACAAACAGAGTAGACAGAACAACAGTAGGCAATTGAGAGTGCAAGTACAATAAATGAAAAATCGGAGTGAAAAAAAAAAAATTCTAAGACCTATAACATTCAGTAAAGAGGTGTGTTTTGAGCATGGATTTGAATTCAGAGATAGTGGCAACAAAACGGAGTGATCGGGGTAGAGAGTTCTGAGTAATTTTTAAATAAATAAAAACAATCAACACATAACAAAATCATGACGGAACGCTTCATTTACTCCTCCATGGAAAATCACTTTGGATAAAAGCGTCTGCTAAATGCATAAATTTAAATGAATCAAATTCCCTCACACACTGACCAGATGATTTAGTATAGATCTAAAACTTTTCATTAATCACTACTGAATAAAATGACTAAGGATCTATTAACAGTATTGTGGCTAATGTCAAATTGTGCTGTTGAAACTAAGAGTTCAAGTTCTAGCTCATAAAAACAACAAGGGTGATGTCCAGATTACAACACTGCAGGTCTAAGCAGTTATATACAGATAAAGCACAGATATATAGTGTTACCATGGGCAACAGTCATTATTCAGAAACATTTAACAGCTGAAAACCACAACTGGCCAGTATTCCAGAGAGTCTCTTCTCTATTATTAAGTGTCTATTTACAATAAGCGCAAAATAGATTTTTGATTAACTCTGCCCACCACATATCAGGTGTTTTACTTTTAGTTCAAATAGCTTTTTACTTATCTATTAATATTTGCACCTATAGTGTAAACAAAACACTATGTGTTGCTATTTGTGATGCAAACAGTATAGTGATCTATGTAAACAGCATACATATTTTTTCTTTCTTGTTTTAACATTGTAAATAGCCATTGCCAAAAGTTGTTCAGAAAGTCTCTTATCATTTTTGGCAGTTTCATCTGTCATCACAGAATAAGGAACTATTCATATACTTGTTTGTATACTGAGCTAATAATATTTCCTATACACTGTAAAAAAAAAAAATTAAATAAAAATCAACTTGGATGATTAAAATACATACAAAAGTGTTTTGAATCTTCTATAACTAATATATTTTTTAATTGCTTAACTCATTTTGAAATGTTTTTGTCATAACATAACATTTTACAGTGTGCTCTGATTCTACCCCTGCATATCACATAAACCTTTCAAAATATACATTACAACATTATACTGTATGTTTATTAATCATTTTTCCTCATATGGACCATTGCTAAATGATTACAGATTTTGTAATTAAAGAGCGCGTTTACATTTTAAACCGATAATGCTTAATAAACAAACGACGTGTGGGGTTACATAAACACGCTAAAACCGTTTTCCATTATCATAAGGTAATAATCGGCATAAAAATAAACAGATCAACAAATAATCCTAATTTAACGGAAAAAAATTAAACTAATTTTTTTTTTTTACAGTATTTTCTTGTAACATTGAATTACGTTTAAAACTATGTAAAAATACAAACAATATCTGTAAATAAACAATCTGACTGTTATTTTAGGGATTATATAATTAATTACAAATAGTAATTCTCTTTTTTTATACAGAAAAATCACTGTATTATTTATACAGTATTCATACAGTATTTATACAAATGTATGTAAAATAACAAAAATAATCAGTAATAAAATCTTAAGCTCATTATATTAAAGGTTTATGTCCATCCTAACAACTTAACATTATTATTTGTCATTTTAAAGTAAATATTATTAGTTTTATAATTACACTGTAAAAAATAAAATCACAAAAAATGGTCAAATGACTGGCAGCTATGGCTGCCAAACAAAAACATAAAATTAAAATAAAATATCTCAATTCAAATAAAGTGCAAAAACGATTTACATTAAAAGGTTTAGAGAAAACAGTTTTTTTCTCTTTAATTTTGTCACTTGACCATTTCTTAATTTCTTTCTTTCTTTCTTTTTTTTCTTTTCTTTTTTTACAGTTTATGAGTATTTTTTTTTTTTACATTCAAACACTGTAATTCTTCGTACAAATATAGCAAACTATATAGCAAACTATATCAAACAAGAATCTGTTTTTAAAGAGTACAAATCTGCACTGCTCTTCAGGTTGAAACTTCCAGGCCTCTGCCCAAACCACAAAACACCATTTGACAAAATTAAATTAAAATATAACTGCAAATAAAAATAAATATACACACTTGCTAACTGTAGTTTAAAACAAGTCGTTTCCATGTAAATTTGAGCGTGATTGGTCATTCTGACCGTCATCCAGAAATCTGGCCAATGACAGCAGTGTGCGCCTTCTACCGCTCACGCGCTCAGGTTTGAATTTACAGCCGTTGCTGGTGGAGCGTTCAGGCGCGGCCTCTGATCTGCAATAGGACTGCTCATGTAAATTAGTAACCCTATACCTTACAAGCTAAATTCAATTTCTAGTTTTTCAATTCCTCCTGGGCGCTCTGAGAAATTGTTTGTGAAGAATTTGTTTACATAAATGTATATCTGAATAATAGAAATTTTAGAATCAATAGTGAAACAGTGACAATCTTGACAGTTTTGTATTTTTTCATTAAATGTATTGTGTATTGTATTGTTTTGTCTTACAAAATAAAACTGTAAATTTACAATCTTGAGCATGCTTTAACACTTTATTGAATGTTTTTTTTTATTGTAATAATCTGTAAAATAACTGTTATTCTGCAGAATTTTTAGTAGCCTACTATCACTTTATTGATGGTGTTTGATCATTATAATCTAGGAAAAATCTGTAAAAGAACAGTTTTACACTTTTAAAAAAATCATTAAAAAACGGTTAAATGACTGGCAGCTATGGCTGCCAAACAAAAAACATAAAATTAAAGTAAAACAACTTTATTTAAACAAAGAAAATCTGTAAAATTACAGTTTAACACTGTATTTAAAAAACGTTAAAGGTAAAATAACAGTTTTTTTCACTAAATCTTTTAATGTAAATGTCTGTAAAAATATTGTTTTAGCACTTTATTTGAATGAAGATATTTTACTTTAATTTTACAGTTTTTGTTTTGCAGCCATAGCTGCCAGTCATTTACCGTTTTTTTACATTTTTTTTTTTACAGTGTGGCCAACTTTCTGCAGAGTCAACAGACCTCCAAACTTTGTGTTGTCTTTAGATAAGCTCAAGAACAGTGCGTAGAGAGCTTCATGGACTGGGTTTATATGGCCGAGCAGCTGCATCCAAGTTTTACATCACCAAGTGCAATGCAAATTGTCAGATGCAATGGTGTAAAGCACACCACCACTAGACTCTAGAGCAGTGGAGATGTGTTCTCTGAAATGACCAATCACGTTTCTCTGTCTGGCAATACGATGGACGAGTCAGGGTTTGGTGGTTGCCAGGAGAACGGTACTTACCTAAAAGCATTGTGTGATGTGTAAAGTTTGGTGGAGGGGGGATTGTGGTGTGGGGTTGTTTTTCAGGGGGTTGGGCTTGGCCCCTTAGTTCCAGTGAAAGGAACTTGTATTGCTTAAGCGTAACAAGAACATTTTTGGACAGTTTCAGGCTCCTAACTTGGGAACAATTTAAGGGATGGCCCCTTCCTTTTCCAACATGATTGTTCACCAGTGCACAAAACAAGGTCTGTAAAGTCATGGATAAGCAAGTTTGGTATGAAGAGAGTCCTGACCTACACCGATAGAACACCTTTAAGATGAATTAGAGCAGAGCAATATAGTGTATATTGTGTATACCCCCCCCCCCCCACACACACACACACACACACACAAACACACACACCATCTTATTGCTGAATTAAAAGTGGCAAAAAGAAGCCAGCAACCCTGAAAAGTGGTTATGAACAGCTCACAGATACTATACTGCAGCCTCATATTTCTGTCAGGACTAAAAATTCAAATTTTTATACTATGCAGTCATCAAAACACAAATATGTCCATCCTCAATTTGAGGATTAATCTAATGCAAATATGTTCAGATTTAATACACTGTGCATATTTTATATACATTATGTAACTGTATCAACATTTACTCATCATGCGGTGTCACAGTCCTCTCTTATCAGTCTGCACATGTCAGGGGACACACAAACACAAACATGCCGTGTGAGCGAACATTCAAATCCATGTGCTAGTGAGATCCTAATGACAGAAGGTGCTCACATGCACATACACGAATTCACTGGAGCGAGATATCTGTGCTTATTGATATAATCTAACACTCCGTTTCATAATGATGGAACCAGGCAAATCCATTGCCACTGTCTGCACGCTGATCACAGCTAAAAACTCTGTGTGACACACTGAGATTATCAAAAGTAAAACATACACTGTGCAAAACTTCACTAACAGTTTATCTTGTAGCTAAGGTCAATGTAACATTTCCATGACAAGTCTTTGGCACTATCTGTTGTTTGTATTAATAAATAATAATAAAAATGAGTGCCCTGAAGAAAATGTTACAGCACGCAACGTTGCACTTCAACAAGCAAAACAAAAACAAGATGAATGGAGAGAAGAACGGAAAAACAAAGTAAAGCAAAATGAAAGGATGTGTTCACATGATACCACAACTGACAAAACTAAAACAATTGGGAAGGGCAACAAAATAAAGCAAAAAAAAGGCAACAATCCAAGAGCAATAAAAAACTAAACAGAAAAAATAAAAAAACAAACTAAAGTAAACTACAGAGATGTAACTACAAGCCACTACTACAAAAACATGAACATACGGTGAACGGCACGAGGACAAAACAAAGAAATAAAGCCGAAATAAGGCAAAATAAAAGCCCACTGCTACAAATAAAAGGACCATACGGCGAACGGCACAAAGACAAAACAAAAATAAAGACAATCACACTATAAGGCTAAATAAAGGAACATTGTCCTTAGGCAAAAACATGTCTCAGTTTGCATATGTCTCGAGTCAAAAAGTCACCAGAGCCTGATACTGAAACAACACCATTAACAGTGATCTATGTGTGTGGCATCAGCTGTCAGCCAAATCCTTCCAGGTCCTGACCTTTTTTTTTCAACCAGGTGTGGGAGGTGAAAATCAAGCAGAGTGGAAGAGAAACACAAAGCAGCGAAGGTAAGAAAAGAAAGAGCGGATGAAGAGGAGATAAATAAAGGTCAAGGCAAGTCTGGTACTTACAGGCTTAAGTTTCTGTTTCAAGCTCATGGTGGCATTCTCTGAGCAGTGCTGAGACAGACACACAGAGCACTGACACAGGGAAACACCGCCCTTCCACGCTCGCTCTCTTTTTCCTCATGGACACACACACACACACACACATACTGATAAAGGTGTGGAACGGACAACAGCCATCCTATTTGCATAAAGATTCGACTGCGTACACAGAATATGAATGTGATACAGGCATTACAAAAAATGTAAAAAATGTAACAGACTGTTTGCACTTATGTGCACACACAAGCTCTGAAACTCATTTTGTACTCCTCTTTTTTTAATAGTTTTATTATTTAAACATATTATAGTGTAAAATATAATGAAAATCTCAAATTCAATATAAAATGTTTAATTTTGTACAGGAAGTAAATTGGTGTAAATGATGTACACGTATTGATCAGTTTCACTGTAACTACACTTTATATGCTTGGCACTGATATTCTGAGAGGCGCTATGTCAATGCATTTGCCCTCTGCAGCAGGACTGTGGCGTGCTTATGTCACATGCCTATTCACACTTATTATTAGAGAAATTATTAGATAAATAATGCCATGTTGCTCTTGATGATGACTGAGTTTAACTGAAGTAAAAGCAGGAACCCGGGAACATGATTTTACTTGTCTTTCTAGATTTTTGTATACACTAACATGTAAAAGTTTGGGGTAAGAATTTTGGACCCTCTTTATATTAGGTGGCCTTGACTACTATGTACTGACATTTTAATTAATAATTTGATACAATGCACTTATTGAGTATAAAAACATGTTTTTACATTGTACTTACATAGCTACATGTAATTACATCTGTAATTCATTTCTGTAGTTACATTTAACTTACCTATACCACCACACCTGTCCTTAACTTTACCTGTATCCCACCTCTATATAAGCAAAAGTGTTTTGCAATACAATATGAACACAATAAGTATATTGTACTTATTTTTATAACGTAAGTACATAGTAGTTAAAGCCACCTAATGTAAAATGAGGCCAGACTTTTTAATAAAAAAGAAAACAAAAAAAAACTTCAGCAAGGAAACATCCAAATGATCAAAAGTGACAGTAAACATTTCCATTTCAAAGAAATACTGTTCTTTTGAAAAGAAAAAATATTACACAATACCACAAAATATTAAGCAATGATTTCTGAAGGAGCATTTGAAAATAAAGATATCAGAAATAAAAGACATTTTAAAACATACTGAAACAGAAAAATAATGTTCCTGCTTTTGATTGTATGTGTTCAAACAAATGCCGCCTTGGTGTGCATACTTTTGAAAATTCTTTAAAAAATGAACAAAGAAACAAAAAAAATCTTAAAGTAAGAGGAGACACAGGAAACACCGATAATAAGAGAGAGAGAGAGAGAGAGAAGCAGGGCCGAGAAAGGACCTTGAGCCAGTACTTGAACTTGGGTCGCCAAAAGCGCATCTGCACCATATGTCAGAGCTGCCCAAAGGCTCCAACTGACTACAGAACTTTTCCATGACCTCGCTAATATTTCTAGGGTTTTTTTCTGTGATTGTAGGACCCCACGACCTACAGAGTTCATCATCATATTTCATTCAAAGGCTAATGCTTCTCACATGTGAACCAGTCTACTAAAAACAGTACAGCTAGTCACATAACTAGGAACGTCATGTTATATAGACAAATCAATAACGACATTGATCAATGCAGATGATCATTTCCCTTCTTGCTCAGTGTCAAATCGAAGTCCAATTATCAAGCCATGAAATTGTCTGTTCTACCTCAGGACGTAATGCCAAACACAGACTGCACATATGCCTTAATACGTGTACCGTAACATCAAGTAAACACTCAACTAGTCATACAAAAGCTGCACACTAGTTACTCATATTAGCATCCTAAAAGTGGTTCAGTGAACATGCTAAATAATGTATAAAAAGAAAAGCAAAATGCAAAAAAAATATGAGAGTTTAGTTTAGGGGTAGTGTTCTAAAAAAGATTTGTGTGACTATTACACAGAAAGAGAAAGAGCAGGTAGAAAGAGACAGAAAGAGAGAATGAGAGAGTTGGTAGAGAGGACCAGAGAGAGTGTGCTTGCATGCACACTTTTGACAGATGTGTGTTTGTGTGTGTGTGTGTGCGAGTAGAGAAGCACACAGTCAGTGTATCTTTGGCCCCTGCTGTCACTGCCCTCTACTTCCATTAGCCCTAGAAGCCAAGGTCACCAGCAGAGAGCAACGAGACACACACACACACACACACACACATCCACACACACACACACAGTCATTCGCATACGGGTCATGCTCACGCAAATTAAAATGCCCTTAAATGTCAAAGGCCAAATGTCATTCCAAACCTGTATGAAAAGATTTTGAGCATTATCTAAGCGTTATTTTTATTTTTGCCAATGAAATGGAAGCCAATAGAGTCACCAAAACTGTTTGGTTAAGAACATTCTTCAACATATCCTCTGTGTTTCACTGAGGAAATTAAAAGATGGGAACAACACAATGGTGAGTAAATGACTTTTTTTTTTTTTTTTTTTTTTTAAAGGACCAACAGTTTAAATAATAGTTTGTGAACTTACTCAAATGTATCAAGAAAGTTATAAGTGGAGGCTTAAAGAAAAATATATAAATAAAAACTATTATTAAAGAAGGAAAACAGACAATTAGGAAGAATGGGGAAAAAATGTTCAGTTCACCTGTTGGAATGTGTCATATGCCTCATTAAAAGGAATACAGACACACGTACAGGCTTTATGATTGGAATGTGCAAGCTGGCAGTAGATTTGTCGGCATGATTGATTTTTCCACTGGTAGGACAACACACAGTCTCCCACGTGTGTCCATGGAGAGAGACGTCACCAATACAATCTCTTTGTCTCTGTCATTTTCCCTGTCTTTCTTTGATTCTTCTCGTCATTTTCTCTGCTGTACTGCACCCCTCTTTTTAGTACTCTGCACTCTTTATCCCTAACCTCTGAAGACAATCTTTCAAGTTTTTAGACCATGGCACGAGGAGCCCACACAATCTTCACAGTCATTATGAGAAGCATAATGTACAGTAGCTTGAACACATTCCAGTTCACCCAATTCAAAGCTATAATCACACATAACATACAGGGGTTGGAAAAGTGTGTCAGTGTGTGTCCGTTCCCTACACAACAGCCCAATAAGCACTGCCCACATCAGCACAGGACTCAGTGGTCCCCTATAAATAGGTCACTAACTGCTTGTGTGGAGATGTTACAAAATAGTAAATCATGTAGATGATGTCATCAACCTTTTCATTGGCTGATGAAGATGGGTGAAAGCTTTTGTGATGTCAACTAGTGCAACCAGTTCTTGTGTGTATACAGATGTTTGCATAATTTTAAATATATATTTCCATGGAAATAACTTGAATGACAAAGTTAATGTAGTACATTAAGTGAAATAAAGTCTGTAAGGGCTGTAAAGGCGTGTAAAACAATCAAATGTCAAATGCTATCATCGCATTTTCTTGACAGATTTTCCTCTCATATCTATGATATTGTATAGCAACAATATCATACATAAATCATAGGGTATAAAATAAATGAAATGGCAAAATCACTATAGGCCTCACTAAGGAAACACAAAGAAAAGGAACAAATGACTGAATCAGTCAAGAATACATTTGCATGAAAATGTGTATGAAATACATTACTGTGCTGTCAAGTACTTTTTCATATTACCTGCGTGACTTGAGTGACCTTTTCTGAGACGTTCTGCGTGCGGTCTTTAATCTTGCTGGGCGCTATGATCTCTATCTCTGTGGGGGAAGGTGGTCTGAGACGGTCCGAGCCAAAGGATATTGTCACCTGAGGGATGTGGCCAATGGCGCGGTGCCGCATCAAATCGGAGTCTGAGGTGGAGTTTAAATTACTGGGCTTCAGATCTGAGAAAGAAATATTACATCCTCTAGTAAGCTTTCATCACAGTAGTGAAAAACACAGGGCTTGATTAAAACAATGCCATGCCATGTGATTTGCATTGCCATCCTGTATACGTCTGCTAATTACATTGCGGTCTATGTCACTGTTTGTATGCAATAATGAAAACATGTTATTATAGACATATGAGTCATTTGGACACCTGTATAGGGACAGAATAAACTCTTTAGAGCTTGCGCACACACATGCAGTGCGGCAAATGCATCAGGGGTGGCTGAGGGTAATCACAGTTGCACAAAAGCATTGATTAGGGCTACAGCTACAGAAATAGGCCTGTCAAGTCTTATTCTGGACTTACAGAGACTTAAATGATACAGTTTAACATGTTCGAATGGGCCTCTTTGTTATGCACATTAAGACATTACGCTTTGTGCTGATTTTTGGCGCTGTTCCATGGACTCCTTTAGAAAAGCACACTAGCTCATTTTTATCAAATGCTACTTATATTTTAAGCTAATTAGTTTTGACTTGTTATGTAGTCAAGAATACATTAAAATATAATGCTCATTTTCCATCAAAAGCATTTTCTGTATTCTGTCAATGGTACACCTGTTTAATCACAGCTAAGAGATGAAAGAGCTGATCAAACAAGGCCCCATGCAGCAATAAGCTGACAACCATCTGTTCCACTCAAGCCCGCATGGGGTGTCTCCGCTCGTGTCGGACATATTTAAATTCTCAGACTTATCATTTAAAACAATAATGTTTACGACAACAATAATGTTTACGGCGTTTTCTCCACTGTAAAAGTCTGTTAGAGGAAACAGTTTCACATTGGTAAACATACTGACACAGCGGCTTAGGAAGACCAAATATGTTGCACCCTATTGGAAAGTGGAATTATGGAAGCTGGTTTCCATCACCGAGGAAACAAAAAAGGTCATTCTCACTTTACGTCTCACAATTTTTGTTTCATTTTTCATATCATATTTCATATTTAAGTTATTATCATCTAATTATTTGCACGTTTATATCTCACAATATGACATCTATCACAATTTATCATTTATAACAGTTTTCTATTTTAATATATTTTAAAATTGAATTCCTAAAATAAAAAAATAAAATTTGCAGCACAATTACTCCAAAACTGATAACTCCATTCCTGAAATGATGATTTGCTGCTCAAGAAACATTTCTTATTATTATCAATGTTGAAAACAGTTTTTCCGCTTTAGAGCTTTTGTGGAAACCCACATATACATTTTTTCTTTGATGACTTGAATGTTCAAAAGAACAGCATTTAATTTAAATAGAAATATGTTTGTGTTAATGTGTTCAGCATTTTTTTTTAAAAACAGACCCCAAACTTTTGAACAATAGTGTATAAAAAGGTGGCTTAGTGTCTGTGGCAAGGGGGGCGTGGTTCAGCGAGGTCTGCAGCGGGAGAGAGGGCCACGGGACGAGCGGTAAGTGAGTGGGTTGGACGCAGATTAATAACACCTGTCTCTTGTTCCAGTAATGAGCGCGGAGACGGGATAAAACACCAGCGGAACCAGAGACCAGGAGGAGAGAGAGTCAGGACGGTTGTTGCCAAACCCATACAGAGACTGAGTTGCCGGAAGCCGGAAGTGCCGACCCGGAAGTGATCGCTATTGTTTTGAGTCTGAGAGAAGCCACACTATTGAGTGTGTTTGACTATTGAGTTACAAAATAAAAGCGCAACAACCGTCTAGCCGACCCCCGTGTCCTCTTCCTTCCTCACATTCACGAACTTTGCTACACTGGTGCCGAAACCCGGGAAGGAAGTAGGACAGTGCCGCCGCCATGACAACGCCCTCCGCCTCGCCATTTGCGGATGTCATCAACTCCCTCGCGGTCCTCCACCAAGAACACCACCAGGCGTTGCTGGACCTTCGGACCGAACAGGAGCGCCGCTTCGAGGCGATCGTCCAAGGCCAGCAAGAGGACCGCGAGCAGTTCCGGAGCTGGATGGACCGGGAGGTTCGCGCCGAGGTCGCCGCACGGGCCAGCGCACCGGTTCACGTGCCCCTCCAGAAGATGGGGCCGGAAGACGACCCCGAGGCCTTCGTGGACCTATTCCAGAAAGCCGCGGAGGCCTGCGGGTGGCCCCGGGCACAGTGGCCGGTGCGCCTCATCCCCCTACTATCTGGAGAAGCCCAGGCGGCCGCGCAACAACTACCGGTCGCGAACCTCCTGGACTACGATGATCTAAAGAAGGCCATCCTTCAGCGGGTCGGCCGGACCCCGGAACAACATCGTCAGCGTTTCCGGTCCCTGGAGTGCGGTGAGTCCGGTCGACCCTTCGCGTTGGCCCAACAGCTCCGGGACGAGTGCCGCAGATGGCTTCTGGCCGGCGGCAGCGACGTGGACCATGTTGTCGATCTGGTGGTGCTGGAGCAGTTTATCACTCGGCTCCCCAGGAAGACCGCCGAGTGGGTCCAGTGCCACCAGCCCACGTCGCTGGAGACGGCCATCAACTTGGCGGAGGACCACCTGGTGGCGTGCCCGGGGGTCGGCGAACCCCCATTAACTTCTCCCTCTCTCTCTCCCCCCTCTCTCTCTCTCTCTCGACCTGTCCCTCTCCCCAGGTCCCGCCCTCCAGGCCCTCCTCGCGTCCCCCCCAGAGGCCGGGGTGGGATGGGCCTTGGACCGTCTGGGAGTTCGCGGGTCCCGCCCAGGGGGGCGGGGCCGCTGGGGGCTGGTAGTGACAATGGCTCTGGTTCCGCCCCCTTTCCGCGCTCATCCTCCAACCCACTCCCCGCCGCCGGGGCGGCGGGTAGGCCTGGGCTGGCCTGCTGGCGGTGCGGCGATCCGGATCATTTTGTGGACCGATGTCCGATGATGGACATCGGAACAATGATCCGGATCCCGAACGTCCAGCGGACCACCCCCGATCAGGCAGGAGAGTACCAAATTCCTGTGAGTATCAAGGGGGGTACATATCAGGCCTTGGTGGATTCAGGATGTAACCAAACCTCGATCCATCAAAGCCTGATGCAGCCTGGGGCATTGGATACAAGCCGCGTGGTTAAGGTGCGGTGTGTGCACGGGGATGTGGTGGAATACCCGGTTGTCCCGGTCACGATACAATTTCGGGGGAAAAAGCATAGTGTAGAGGTGGCGGTTAGTCCACACCTCTGGCATCCGCTAATTCTGGGGACAAATTGGCCCGCCTTTTCGGCGTTATTGGGGTCGTTATGCGCGGATGCCGCTTGGGAGAAGAAGGCGCGGAGGGGGGCTGCGCGAGTGCAGCTTGGGGAGACTGAGACGGGACCCTTGAGGACAGCTTCAGCGGAACCGAGCGGGGTCGAGAGACTGATTCTCTCGGACCGCGATGACTTTCCGCTGGAGCAGTCACAAGATGAGACCCTCAAAAATGCCTTCCAACAGGTCCGATCGATTGACGGTCAGTCTCTCCAACCTGCCTTGCCTGTCTCGTATCCATATTTTGCCATAATTAAGGATCGGTTGTATCGAGTGACCCAAGACACTCAGACAAAGCTAGATACAACCCAGCTGTTAGTACCAAAGAGCCGCCGGGAAATGCTTTTCCAGGCGGCTCATTCTAACCCAATGGCGGGCTACCTGGGACAGGCGGCCACGCTGAATCATTTAATGACCCGATTTTTTTGGCCAGGCATTCATGACAATGTGCGCAGGTGGTGCGCGTCTTGTCCGGAATGTCAGTTGGTGAATCCACTGGCCGCCCCAAAAGCGCCATTGCGCCCCCTTCCATTAATGCAGGTCCCCTTCGAGAGAATTGCGATGGACCTCATCGGGCCATTAGAGCGATCCGCACGCGGACATCGTTTTGCGCTAGTTATCGTGGACTACGCAACACGATATCCGGAAGCAGTGGCTCTCCGCAACATCTCGGCGAAGAGTGTTGCGGACGCACTGTTTCGTTTAATCTCCCGGGTGGGGATTCCGAAGGAAATCCTCACTGATCAAGGCACGGCGTTTATGTCACGCACGTTAAGCAAATTGTACGGATTATTGGGCATTAAATCCATTCGAACCAGCGTCTATCACCCACAAACAGACGGCTTGGTCGAACGATTTAATCGCACTCTTAAATCCATGATCCGTAAATTCGTACAGGAAGATGCCAAAAATTGGGATCGGTGGTTAGAACCCCTCTTATTTGCTGTGCGCGAGGTCCCGCAAGCCTCCACGGGGTTTTCCCCCTTCGAGCTTCTCTACGGTCGGCAGCCACGGGGGGTGCTGGACGTCCTACGAGAAACTTGGGAGGAGGGGCCTTCGTTGGCCAAAAACGAAATTCAGTACGTCATGGACTTGCGAACAAAACTCCACACATTGGGGCGGCTATCTAGGGAGAATTTGTTGCAAGCCCAGGACCGCCAGAGCCGGTCATATAATAGGGGTACTAAACTACGCAAATTCACACCGGGAGAGAAAGTGCTCGATCTACTCCCAACGTCGAGCTCAAAATTAATGTCAAAGTGGCAGGGGCCGTTTGAGGTCGCACGACAGATAGGTGAGCTCGATTATGAAGTGATACGATCCGATAGGAACGGGGCACGTCAAATATACCACCTCAACCTGCTAAAAAAATGGAATGAGGTGGAATCGGTGTTGTTGGCAACGGTGATCGGGGGAGAGGATGATCTCGGGCCAGAGGCGAGCATTAAAGCGCAATCAGTCGCGTTGGCCCCTGGGGGAGATCACCTCTCACCGTTACAACTCACTGATTTATCGAAATTGCAGGCGGAGTTCGCTGACGTGTTCTCGCCCCTACCGGGACGTACCGACTTGATTCAGCACCATATCGAGACCGAGCCGGGCGTGGTAGTTCGCAGCCGGCCGTATCGCTTGCCTGAACACAAGAAAAAAGTAGTTCAGGAAGAATTAGGCGCAATGCTCGACATGGGAGTAATCGAGGAGTCCAACAGTGACTGGGCGAGCCCGATAGTTTTGGTTCCCAAAACAGACGGCTCGGTCAGGTTCTGTGTGGACTACCGCAAGGTGAACGCTGTGTCGAAATTCGACGCGTATCCAATGCCGCAGGTTGACGAGCTGCTTGATCGGTTAGGCACGGCTCGATTTTATTCGACACTGGACTTAACAAAGGGCTATTGGCAGATCCCCTTGTCTCCATTGTCCAAAGAAAAAACAGCTTTCACCACGCCGTTTGGATTACACCAATTTGTCACGCTTCCTTTCGGCTTGTTCGGGGCACCCGCAACCTTCCAGCGACTCATGGATAGGATTTTGCGTCCCCATGCTGCATATGCTGCTGCGTACCTGGATGACATAGTGATTTATAGTCACGATTGGCAGCGGCATATGCAGCATGTGAGGGCGGTCCTGAGGTCGCTGAGGGGAGCGGGGCTCACGGCCAATCCGAAGAAGTGTGCGATTGGGCGGGTGGAAGTAAGGTATCTGGGCTTCCACTTGGGTCATGGGCAGGTGCGTCCCCAAATTGATAAGACTGCTGCAATTGCAACCTGTCCGAGGCCCAAGACCAAAAAGGAGGTAAGACAGTTCTTGGGGCTGGCGGGATATTATAGACGGTTTATACCAAATTATTCGGACCTCACCAGCCCTTTGACTGATCTTACTAGAAAGGGGCTACCAGATACGGTCCAGTGGACGGAGCCGTGTCAACAGGCTTTTACCCAAGTGAAGGCTGCTCTATGTGGCGGGCCGCTTTTACACTCCCCTGACTTTTCTCTCCCTTTCTTGTTGCAGATGAAGGATACCAACGCGCGGATCACCCGTTGGTATCTAGCTCTTCAGCCGTTTAAGTTCAAGGTGGTCCACAGGCCGGGTGCTCAGATGGCTGTGGCCGATTTCCTCTCCAGAAATGGGGGGGGGGGGGGGGGGGGCTGCAGGCCGGACGGCTCCCCGGCCTGAGTCGGGCGGTGGGGGTATGTGGCAAGGGGGGCGTGGTTCAGCGAGGTCTGCAGCGGGAGAGAGGGCCGCGGGACGAGCGGTAAGTGAGTGGGTTGGACGCAGATTAATAACACCTGTCTCTTGTTCCAGTAATGAGCGCGGAGACGGGATAAAACACCAGCGGAACCAGAGACCAGGAGGAGAGAGAGTCAGGACGGTTGTTGCCAAACCCATACAGAGACTGAGTTGCCGGAAGCCGGAAGTGCCGACCCGGAAGTGATCGCTATTGTTTTGAGTCTGAGAGAAGCCACACTATTGAGTGTGTTTGACTATTGAGTTACAAAATAAAAGCGCAACAACCGTCTAGCCGACCCCCGTGTCCTCTTCCTTCCTCACATTCACGAACTTTGCTACAGTGTCCTAAACATTTCTTTAACACATAAACAGGACAAGAAAAATCAAACAATATTTTATGTTAAGCCCTTACTTTATAATTTATTTCTATTAGGGAAAAATGTGATGTGTGTTTTTATTATAGCTTCATATTTTTTGCTTCTAAGAGAAAATCAGTGTTGTATTCTGAGTGTGGTCCTTTTAGTGGATCTTTGTGAATTATGGCTTTGTTTGCAATGAAACTGGGTTCATCTATGTCGATTTCAGTACATTAAGCCTTGTTAAGCATTTTATATCCCCATTAAATCATATCTGATGATCTAGATTAGAACAAATGCCAGTAAGTTTTAGAGACATCCAAAAGAATATTCTATGACTATAATGACTATTACTTGGTAAACGCAGAATCATACCTTGAATACAAATATTTCTAAATAAACTTCTAATCTGTGATATGAGATATCATCTTTATTTGTTCAATCAACAGGAAAATCACACAGAGACAGGAAGATGCTATGCTGACTTTGGATTCAAACTTGCCTTGATGTCTTTCTACCTTCAAATACTGTCTGATAAGGTAGAAGTAATAAAGTTTTGACTGTTTTAAGAACTAGATGATTGCAAACACAAACACATACCGCTCCACTGGTCCCTCATGCCATCGATGTCATGCAGCGAGGAGGCTCGACGCAAGCTGTGAACGCTCTCTCTGGAGTGGCCGTGCTTAAGAGGGGGTCCGCCAGGCTCTAGCCGGTCTGAGGGCCGTAAGAGTGGGGACGAGAAGCCACATGAGGGGGTCTGCTGAATCAAGGCCTGGGTCTCTGATTTTAAGCAGCTGTCTGGAGACATCTGGAGGTCTTTCAGGGCCACCTCTTCATGAGAGGGCTGCAGGAAACACAAGAGGAGAGCTGTAGATCACATGTCTGTGAGAATATAAACGTATGTATAGTATATGCCTGCGTGTACCTGAAGGTAGTCCACCACTACTCCCTCAAAGTGGTCCGTAGGGAGGGATGGCTGCCGTTTGACACGGAGAGAGGGCATTCTAAGCCTCATCTTACGTCTCTGACCTGATACAGAAACACAATTAAATCATTAAAAAGAAAGATATATCAGCTCAAGCTCAGAGGACATAACTGGTGAGAAACAAGTTCTAATCTTTCTGGTTCTGAAGGGTGGCAGGTCCTTTTAGTAGAATCTGACAAATCTGAGCATGATTACCTGAGCATTAAACCTGTGAAGAAAGACCCCTTTTTTCTCTAATTTAAATACATTGCTGTCTAGGATAAGCTAGATATTAAGATATTAAAGAGATGTCTAGATTTTTATATATTAGATTACTAAGGCATGAAACTGGGCAGGTGACTAAAAGGTTACCAATCTAAGATGCTCAGTTAAAAAAAAAAAAGGATAAAAACCTTTGATAATTGTCAAATTAGTTAGATAACTAAATATAATAATCACAATTTATTTTATTATATTTATTTTATTTTAATATGAATATTTTATTATTTTATTTCATTTTTATAATTTATTTAATATTTTTATTAAGATTAATATTAAATATTAATATTATTGTTAAAATGACTATTTACACAACAGTTCTCTCTGGTTCTCGAATCTGATTTTACAGCCATGTGATAGCAGTTCCGCAGTTCCTCACAAAAGAGGGTTTTTAAAAACACACTGTTTTTGTTTCTTATTAAAATACACACACTTTATTTACAACATTCAAACTGTTGTATAAATTAAATATCACACGCATAGCCATGCGATATTGCTCTATAGCAGCACGGCTGATATAGAGCCGTGCTGTATCAGCACCTATATCAGCTACTCATGTGATATTGCTTATTTAATAATAATAATAATAATAATAATAATAATAATAATAATAATAATAATAATAATAATAATAATATATTGTATACTAAAACGTTAAATATTTATTTAATTAATGATAACAATAATATAAAAAATGTATTCATTTAATTTTTATTTTATTTGTCAACATATAATTTAATTAAATAACATGATAATAATTCACATATTATTATTTATTTTATATAAATTTGTTGTATATGCATGTCTATTATTGTTATCAATAATATTACAATATTACTTGCAATATCTAAAATAACGAAATATAATGATATATAATAATAATATATTTAAAAACGAATACAAGTCGTTTCATACATTTTTAACTCATGTTAACTAAATACATCTCAAGTCTAAAATAAAAGTTAAATGCAACACTGAACAGAAAAGATGGCCTAGCATACTTGCACTTCTCATGAACACTGACAACTATCTGACACTACCTTTATCAAATACTGCATCTGGCTACACCTACACACAAACAGTCACACCAAGCACAGCAGTCAATGTGCTTCCTTTTAATGCTGTTATAGAAAGATTCTCTACACAGAGAAAGGGACACACACACCTGCCTGTAGCCAACTGTGTGCCATCCGTTGTTTGATGCCACCTTTTTTCATAGAAGAGTCTAAAAGCTCCTGGAAGTTCAGGATGAACATGATTACAACTCCTTCCTCATTCTTTACTGGAACGACGTCAACTAAACATGGCCTACACACCCCTGAGACAGGAGAGAAAGAGAAGTCATGTAGTTAACAGGGATGTCAGAAAGCAGAGATGTACAAAATACAGCAGAAATTTAGTTTAGTTTTCATGAAGAGCTGTTATAAATACCAGTGTGAGGGCTGTGAGTAGCCGAAACACACTTGCACAAACACATAATAAGACACCCACACACAGGTGCTGCTGATCGGGGGGTCTGCAAGTTTACATAAATCATAAAAAAGGGGAGACTGTGGAGTGCTGTAACATTATTTCAGTGTGTGTGTGTATTTTCTGTCTTAAAACTTTGATATAATAGAGGAAGGTATTATGGAATGGGAAAGAGTGTGGCAAAACATTTTTACTTCATCTAGAAATCCCAATCACCAAATGATCCATTATAACTTCTGTCACAGAACTTACTGGACCCCACTCAAAAGATATCGTATTGACTTCACTTTTAACCCCTTCTGTGATAAGTGCTCTGACCAACAACTTGGATCCTTTTTCCACATGGTGTGGGAATGTAAAAAAAAAAATCTAAATTTTTGGAAGGAGGTATGCGCTACTCTGTCAAAAATTCTTCAATGTTCTATACCCATAAGCCCCTCTGTATTATTACTGAATGACGACTCTCAGCTGAATTTCTCTGAACTGCAAAAAATTATCTGGCTGGCCGGTTTAACATCTGCGAAAAAACTGCTAGCACAACACTGGCTTCCACCTCACTCCCTGGATGGTTTCAGCTTCGGGACCTTATAATGTTGGAATTATCCACGGCCCGTGTGAACTTGGCACAAATCTCTACATTAAAGATTTGGACTATAGCTGCTGAAAAGATATCCAAGTATATTAGACAAAGTAATGATCAGGACTCATTAATACTTTAATAAATCCTGTGGCTTTGTTTTTCTGTTAATATCTCCATGCATTATGTACCCCATTGCACAGAGACCGCTGGGTTAAGTTGGGAGGGTGGGTGGATTGGTATATGTTTGCATGACTTAAAAAAAAAAACTAAAAAAAACTGTTATAATGTTCTCATATTTATTGAACTGAATATTAAATTAAATTAAATTAAATTAAATTAAATTAAATTAAATTAAATTAAATTAAATTAAATTAAATTAAATTAAATTAAATTAAATTAAATTAAATTAATATGTTACTGTATATGTTACTCTTGGGATATATCATTAGGAAGCATGGTATCATGTTTCACTTTTACGCTGATGTAACTCAGCTCTATATTTCTATGTCCCCTTACGAAACATACCAATTCACAAAAATAACTGAATGCATTTGCTGCTATAAAAATTGGATGACTAGTAATTTCCTACAACTAAACAGAGATTCCAAAAACCCAAAACTTCTGCAAGTAATAACCTAGAATTGGCTGCTCTGTCAAGTCTTTGTCATCAGGACCCGGGAACACTTCTCACAACATTCAATGTACTTGCCATAATGGCATCTACGCTTATATTAGTCTCTCTGTTTCATCCTTATCCCGAGGTTGCCGTATTCAGACCAGACCTGCACAAAGAGATGACCACAAAGCAGCCCTGAATGACCACAACGACTAGACCTAGAAACAGACCGCCTGTGAAGACCATCAGTGTAGATCCTCAGCAAAGACTATGAGAACCAGACAAGTCAACAGACTCCTATAGCCAGCTACAACTCCTTCCCACCAAATGCTGGCGTGATGTATCCCGATCTTCAATTAGAAGAAACTAGGTTAAATATTTTGAAAATATATCAATCCACAATCTGACTTGTGATGCAGCTCGGAACCATATTCCCACCATCCATGTTCATTCATTTGGCCAAAGGAGAACTGATCCCTCGACTGAACCTGGTTTCTTTATTATGTCACCTGATGGAGTTCTTTGCCACTATCGCCTATGGCTTGCTTAGTTGTGGACACTCATTGATTTGACTGCACTAATACTATCGGAGGAGAACTGAACTGACTTGTTTCATAATTCATGAACTTTACACAGTTATTGAACAAAACTGAATCATCACTGAACTGATTTCATCTGAATAATGGCCAAGTGTGTTTGCATCACTAAACCATTATTTTCCGCTTTATATGAAACAATCAGTATTGTATAAACTTCTATATAAATAAAGGTGACTTGACCTAAAATAGAAAACAGCTATTTATTTTACATTGTGATGATACATTTTCGATCAAATATATGCACCCTTGTTGGGCATCAAAGACTTCTTTTTAAAAAAATATTACTGACCCCAAATTTTTAACAGGAGTGTGGATGAAAAACTTGTGTGGATGTTTTATGTCAAATTAAAGACAATCTGCTAACTCACCAGTACTTGTCATTTAACTTCCACATCCGGTTCATGTATAAGTGTTTTCACCCCCGGGGATCATTTCTAATAGGTAAACTCCCTGGTCTCCAAACCTCTCAGACAAACACACAGATGCACTGAGAACATTTAGAGGTCACTTATATTTTGGCTATGAGGCTTTAAACATATACTCCCTTTATGAGGCGCATGGAGCACGAGAGAAATCAAAGCATCGTGAGTTGTACTTTTAACCCAGACATGACGATTAACAGAAAGGTACTAAAGGAGATAAACGAGATGCAAACCAAAGTAATGAGAACGCAGAGCAGAGAGGGATAGTCAAAGGAATGAGAAGGGAGTGACGGGAAGGAGGACAGAAAAACCAGGGAAAGAACAGCATGATTAAAGTCAGCCAGACCCCCCTCAGCTCTTGACTAAAGCAGGCCATCAACCACTCTAAATATAGACCCTGCCCTCACACACACACACACACACACACACAAAGGTGCTGTTCATTCTCCAGCTCAACTATGACACAGATCGAGATGCTGTATCCACTAAAATATGTGACGGATAAAAAGAACAGAGGGGTGGTGGCACGTGTGAGTGTGTGCATGTCAGCCTATGCGTGCATCTGCGCTCAGTGCATTAGTTTAGTGATAGGGGTGTGAGTCTCTAGAGTCCTGTTGTCATGGTAATGCTATCTGTGCCCTGCTTCCCGGCCGAAGGAACACCTGTCTACTTTCTAGCTGAGCTACAATGAATGCAGACACGCACAAACACTGACTAAACGACGACGTGCAGAGAGCCAGTGACTCCATTCATCTGTTCCTGTCTGAGGAGAATTAAAGAGAGTGCCTGTGAAATAGGTGGCTCTGTTAGTCACACAGGTCTCTGTATTAAGCCAGTCCACCACGGGATGGTTAACCATAACAATAGCAATAAAGATATAGTTCTAAAAATCGCTCTAAATATAATAGAATAATGGAATCTACATCATGACTATAGCGATAACGACACAGACAAATAATTCTGTCAGGACCACAACCGTCAAAGACGATTAACATTGAGTTTTGGATTGGTGGTCTGGTTCTGTTCTGTGCAAGAACTCCCCGCCCTAGCATGGAAAAGATCAGGGATTGCAGCGATAATCCCCTTATAGGGTAAACAGAATAAACAGAACCAACATAACTGTATTACAGATACCATTAACGGTCGTTATGACAATAAATGAATGTAACAACATAATCAAGATAAATGACAGTCTGATTCGAAAAGGAATACCAGAAGGCTAAGTCCTGTCTGTGGAGAAGAGGAGGAGCTGGGGATGAAGGAGGGTAATTAGCTCCTGAGTAACATGATTAAGCTTCTGATAATACTGAAGGTGGCCTACAGGGATGCTGTGATGTGTCATATCCTTATACATGGATCAGCTGGTGCGAGCTTAACTGACTTGACCTGCCAGAACTAATTCTAATGCTTGATCATCGCTGGAATCACTTTCTGAACCATTTTTTTTTTCAGCTAACAAAAATTATTTAAAAAAAGACAGCCAATCCATCCTGCTTTAAAGGTTAGTTCACCCAAAAATGAAATTTCTCAAGATGAACAAAGGTCTAACGGGTTTGGAACGGCATGAGGGTGAGTAATTAATGACAGAATTTTTTGGTGAACTATCTCTTTAAGAATTTAAAGTGGCAGCAAACAGAACTTCAGCATTAGAATAAACAGAACGATATCATCTGCCGTTGTGGTAACATAGCCAATCATAGTAACATAGTAATCATTATTAGTTGTCTTTATAGTTATCGTTCTTGGTGTGAACAGGCCTTTACTCTCCATGTTTGTGTGTGTGTGTGCTCAATGAAACAGTGTCATAACTGAAGATAGAATAAAAGAATGATTTGTAGATATGGCCACTTGTGTCTTTCCAGTGAAATGCTGGTAACTATTCAAAAGATGCCACTAAAAACCTAAGTTCTAAGTTCCTTTAAGGCAAGGTAATTGTCAGCGGCTGTAAATAAAAGTCAGCGGCTGTCTTACACTGTCTCTTACACTCAACAAAGCTGCATTTATTTGATCAAAAATACAAAAAAAAAAATGGAATATTGTGAAATATTATTACAAATTAAAATGACTGTTTCTGTTTATGTATATTTATTTATATATTTTCAGCATCGTTAATCCAGTCTTCATGTCTCAAGCCCTATTTTGGTGTATAAGGAAAGTGTAAGTGAAATCCATGCCATGCCCAGCATACCTTCCTTAGAGTAGTACAGGATCTCCACCTTGCGCTCTTCTGAGCCGAGCAGGGCCTGTGCCAGCTGTGTCAGGGCGCTCTTCATAGTGCCCGGCCCCACCAGGAACTGACACGTACAGGACTGCTGCATGATCTCTGCCCGCGAGAAACCAAACATCTGACAGAAGCCCTCATTGCAGTAGATAATCCCACAGTTCTTCACCTGGGCGTTAGCAATCAGGAATTTACGATCTGGTCGGATAAGGGTTAAGAAAGAAATTAATAAACACGAACATTTCAACTGTTATCAGTAAAAAAAACAAAAACAAAAAAAAACATTTAAAAAGTGCATTTAAAACACACTCAACTTTTGTAAGAAATGTTGTCATATTATAGGCCTATAGGGTAAGTTGTCACAATAGGCAACTTCTTCTTATCCTAAACTATTATTATAACAGCTATAACTTAACTTGCAGCATTTAAAACAACTTGTCCCAATCTGACATGAAAAATTATGGAATTAACAAACTTTTTTTCTGTTATAATGAAACAAACATTTTATCTAGTTCAAGAGGGTTGTGAACGATGTATTTAAATAAACATGTTTGAAAGCAACATACAAAAGAACTGTTAGAGAAATGAAAAGTGATCACTTTTATAACCACACTTTCTTACTGAGAGTTACTAGTTTTCTTCCCTGTGTCTTAACTATATTTTATCCACAATCCAGGATAAAAATAGTTGTACTCGATATAAAAGTGTGAGATAATTAGTGAAAATGTAAATTTTACAATTATTAGCGACCTAATAGGTCTCATTTTTGTATTACTTTAGTTAGTAGTTGCTTGTTAGCACGCATTAGGATATTGGTGAATTATTAATAAACAGTAATTAGGAGTAATTTGATGCAAATGTCACTAATAGTTAGTTAATAGAGAGAATTGGACCCTATTCTAAACTGAGACCATAGTTTTAACAAATAACTTTTTTAACTTTTTTATAACTCTTTTTTTCCAGGTTTATTCTAATTTTAAAAAATGTACACACAATTGATGATTGAATGGATGCTATTGATTTGATTCACGTCTAGTCTTTTCATGTGTCTGCTTTTTCTATCTCCTTCTTCTCCCTGTATCATACAGAACGTTTTCTGTATTTCCGATATGAACAGGAAATCTAATGACAGCAGTGCTATTTTTGCAGCAAGAGCTGAATCACACATCAGCTTCAACAGGTGGAAGTAACAGTTGATCTTAAGGCAGATAAGAGGGAATGGAAATATTTATTGGCCCCTTTTAGCAAATTAAAATATATTCAAGGGTATGTTTACCAGTGCATCTAAGGAGTCAGGACACACACTGCCTGTTTTTATCTCTGGATCTCAGTGTTATTTCTCCATCTCTGAATGTTAATTGTGTTTGGTGACAGGTACTTTAATGCCCCTCAGCATCAAACTCATTATCGCCTTTTTACTTCAGGAATAGAACACAATGCACTGAGATGGTTGCCTAGCAGCTGCAAAATGACACTTAGCTTTAACTGATAGAGTGAAGGGAGGAGCTGCACTCAGGTTTACAATATGCACTGGCACATATATGCTGATAACTGATGCATGGAGTAAAGGGAGAATAAATGATGAATCATTTGCTCACAAATAATAACTAACATAAAGCAAAAGCAAGCCAAAGCTGTGAGAGTAAAGAACTCAAAACAAAGTCTCTTATACATGTTTTTGAGAGTTCAAAAATATGTGACAACTACTGTGAATCATGACTAAAGCAATAATGATTAAAATGCCTCTAATTGATCAAATTTTATGCTGGAATCTTTAAAGGAATGTGAAACGTTATTAAACGTATCACTCGTTAGCATCTATTTGCCTAAATACAGACTCTGGCTAACTTTAACATTTATCATTACTAAAATGCTAAAAATCCTGTTGCATCTTATATTTTCACCTGTATACAAAAATAGAAGACTTTTACTAAGATACCGTGACCTTCTTTATTTTGACTTCTGGGGAAAAGGGCCTTACAGAGCAGGCATAGGCCAGGCTTTGGGTTTGGGTTTATCACGGGGGAAGACTAATTAGGGCATGGATAGAGATTAAGGTTAGGATTTGGATCTCAAATTTCAAAGCGCTCTTTATAAAGATAAAACTTGGAAACCTTCTGCTAAAGATGCTTCCTCCTTTAGTCTTTAGGTACTTTAGACACTCAAAAGTTCGCAGACGTGACCTAATGAGTCAGACCTACCTAATGAGGTAACCCGAGGTTGTGGGTTCGATTCTCAATACCAACAGGAAATGACTGAGGTGCCCTTGTGCAAGGCACCCCACAATCGCTCCCCAGGCACTGCAGCGAAGGGCTGCCCACTGCTCCGGGGGTGTGTGTGTGTGTGTGTGTGTGTGTGTGTGTGTGTGTGTGTGTGTAGGCTACTCACTACTTCTAGTTCTCTGTGCACTAACTTGGATGGGTTAAATGCAGAGGACAAATTTCGAGCATGGATTACCACACTTGGCCTTCACATGTCACTCACATAAACAGTGAGTGAAAGGATCAAACACGCAGTTACAAGACAAATGTGGTCAAATACACATTGTAAATTGTTAAATAACTAATGTTGGTAGGCCTATATAACTGATATTACGCTAATTTCTAAGCGTTATGTGTAATGACACATCTGTCCAAAATCAGGAAACCTGATTGAATTAAAAAAACAGGTGCACGAAATTAATAAACAAACGCGCGCACATATACAAAGAAGAATGGAAAAACAGAGACAGATGGGTTGTTAGCAATTTTCCATATTAGTCAAGATTCATTTTTTCCACTACATTTACATAATGTAGACTAAATAAGCCGGGTTCGTTGAATTGCTCTCATGATCAACTGCCATGCAAATCATCTCAAATTGATACTCATGCATGCCGTGACTGACCTACACTTCTAATGGCCGCTCGAGCCCTGACAGTTTCTCACGAAACTATACGTAGTATATATAACTATACGTAGTACGTATACGACCCCCCAATTGCTAAATAAACAATAACATTAGGTTACTACATCTACTATTTTAGACTACAACAACTTTCTTAGCTATAAAATAGCTTCTCGCCCAAAGAAAGAAAATAAAAAGTTTTAAAACTCACTTTGCCCGTCGAATTTCCGGATGATGGTGTCCAGATAGGTGTTCTGAAGAGCAACGTGTCCCCGGCGCACAGGCATTTTCACGCGTGGACAGATTCAAGAGCCCTCTTATTCTGGTTCTCTTCTCTCTCTCCCTCTTTCAAGGACGACCGAGCAAGACAAAATACGATAATCTAGAACTCGTACACATTGTACAAGAAACAAGTGTTTATAGCCCCAGCATTAAACAAAAAGGGCACGTGAACGCCAATGGTCTCCTCGCGAAAGTGAAAAGTCGCCGAGTCTTAATGCGAGATAAAAATGAAGCCCGTTTGTATGAAAGCAAATGTCTTGCAGTTTCGAAACTCTCGCGCCGTCAGATGAAATGTCGCTGCGTGCGGTGGAAACGCGCGGATGTGCTCTCTGAAACCAGACGAAACATATTCTGAAACAAAAATAGAGGAACAACGCGAGGCAGCAGAACTGACGCCGGACACCTCAGAGGCTTGGTTAATGAAGCTCGTTGCTCGTTGTGGAATAATGCGATGCGTTCACAGGGGACGCAGTGGACACAGCTGTCACTTTTGACAGAAGGCAGATGCGCGCTCATGCTCCTCTCTCTCTCTTTCTCCCTTTCAGAGAGCGTTTATCTATGTCCTAGTGGGATGCGGTCCACCAACGAGCACAACACCATAGCAGCACAGTACCTTTTACTATACTGTCAAATAGCATTTACATTAAGGGCTAGGCTACTATTTAATTAATTAATTTAATTAATTAATTAATTAATTAAGTTTATTTATCAGGGACAATGTCCAAAATACATTAATCTTACGAAAATATGTTTTGTACCAGAATTAATGCACTGTAATATATATATATATATATATATATATATATATATATATATATATATATATATATATATATATATATATATATATATATATATATATATATATATATATATATATATATTTGGTTTAACTTAAAAAAGTAAGTAACCTGGTTGCCTTAAAATTTTGAGTTTATTGAAATAAAAAATTTGAGTTGATACAATGAAGGAAATTTGTTTAATAAATAGAAACTCGAAATATTATTGTATGTGAACCACATAAAAATAAATTTGATAAATCATGAAAATAGCACTATTTGGCATGTTTCACTGCGTCATCAGAAATAAAACACACAATTACCCAATATGCTTACAAAATCTTTAAAATAATATTTTAATAAAGGTTGTCAAATCTCAAAAATGTTCATTGTATTAACTCAAAAATTTAATTTCAATGAACTCAAAATTTTAAGGCAACGAGGTAACTTTTTTCTAAATATTTTTTTACAGTGTGCTAGTTTCCATCTGCAGTCCCTGGGCAGGTGCACACAATTTTAAAACATTACATTACAATGACTTTCAGTAGCACTAAAAAATACATACAATATTAGAAAAACACTGGGCTGCCTATGCAGCAGAAGGGCAAAAAAATTGAGAGACAACAAAGAAAAAGGCTGTTGTCGTCCCTGTTTCCAAATGAGTATAGGAAAACTGCAACACCCATAATGCACCTGCAGCCAACATTCTATCACTAGGCATGATGTAGTCCATGGCCACTCCCACCAATCGTCTATGAACAGGCTTAACTTTCTTTAGTAGGACATGCTGCTTAGAAAACTTTCAGTCAATGGCATCAACCTGTAATGTTCAAGAGTTCAAGAATTCAAAGAGTAAATGTTTAGTGCGTTACTTCCGGTAAAGACAGAAAAACCTCAGTGTTTGTAGTCAGCATTTCAAACTGGATGACCAGGCCACAGGGAGAGGAAAAAACTAAAAGAAAGGTTCTGTCAGTTGTGTCCCCCAACTCCTTAAGTAAAACATCAACAATTGCAATTAAGAGTTTCATATTTATCATAATGCTGTTTAAAGAGGCAAAGTACATTTTTCAGTGATGAACCTACCTTTACAATAGGCCAATTTCACAAGTATGGTCACTCTATAAAGTTAATTTTGCTACGGTCTGCATGTGGTTATTAGGCGCTTTTCTCAAACTTCTTATCTTTTTCTGTTTTGTTTGTTTTCCAAGTTGTTGTTATATAATCTACAAAGAAATGTATTTGTGTATTTGTTTGTAGCTTATATGGCCACTCAGGGCATGTTCAAATTTACCAGCTGGTGGTTTTAAAGGGGTCATGAACTGAGAAATCAAATTTTCCTTGAGCTTTTGACATATAAGATAAGAATATTCTGTATGTTTCTCCGTTACTAAACTTCCTTGTTAGTCCAAAAACAGCAACGTAAACCAGAGAACGACCAGTGATGTCACTCGTAGGTTTTCTGAAGAGCATTTTTGAAGCCTTAAGTCAAGAAGTCAGCCATCTTGACAGAGCACTGGATAACTGAAAATGGGAAAAGAGATGGGACATGGGTGGAGCTATGGTGACTGGTTGATGAAACCACTCCCGCCAAGCTCAACCATAGTGGCAATCCACCTGTCACTCAAACTCAAGGGGCCCCGCCCTTAATTATGCAAAAATGTAAAGCTTAATATAATTTAAACAAATGAGTTATACAGAAAAAAGTCATCCCTTAAAGTTAGCTAGATCAAAACCACTTTTTGTTCCAGCCTGTAAATTTTTATTTTTTTTAAATTCTGTTTTAAAGTTGGTCATTTTAACGTACAGATCTTATTCCTTATTGAAGCCTCTCTCTAGCGGCCATGGTCGATTAATTGCAGTTTAAGTCACTTCCGTGTTGGCTTCAAGAAAGGCCGTGGGAGGTTGCCTTGAGAATGACTTACTGTGAGAAAGACTGCCTCTGCAGAAGATGATCAACGCCTACTTCGTTGGAACTTTGGCCCCGCCCACTGGCGTGTTAATGCGATGACAAGGAGAGAAAAGTGATAGGAGAAAGTTGAACACTGGACTAAAAATAACATTACTTTCTAAAGGATCCTAATGCTATAAATGTGTTCTTTTATTTTTTTAACAATGTGAATGTCTCAGATGACATTTGTTCAGTACATTTCACTGTGGATTCATTAGTTAATCATTTGCGATTTCAGCACAGGCTTTGCAAATAGACTTTTTTACGATATGGATTGGACAGTAATGCCACAACATGTAACCGTGTTGATTCTAATACCGGATCTTTGACCAGTGATTACTGATTCAAGTACAGTCAGATATTCTGTGTCAGTAAATCAAACACGTGAATAAATGTTCATGTTCAACTTCACATTGTTTCTCTTAGTCGAACGAAAATACTCTGTTATTTAAACTGTGATCAAATTATATGTAGAAAGCGATCAAAGAAGCAACCAATCACTGGAGCTGTCAAAATCAAACAGCGCAAAATTATCTGTGACTGTGTTCTGGACTCTAGCCACAACAACATTTTTCATGATTAGTTATGTTAGCCAATCACAGAAGTGGGCGTTTACACTTAAATCTAAATCAGAGGGCTAAAATCAGGGTAAAAATGCCTTTTATTTATAAATTTTTACCATTTTGATGTAAAAAAAAAAAATCATACTAACATTAGAAGTGCACCCCAGGAAACATAAAACAATAAAATAATGCAGTTCATGACTAAATTAATTCTGTCGTGTCACAGAAATATGTAGGCGTATTCATTCAGCAATTCCCCTGCTTGTGTCACCATATGACCCACTTCTGATACAACAAAGATACAGTAGGCCTGCTTTTAATTTTACCAAGCTGATTTTGATTGGTCACTGATCACATAAACAAATCGTATCCTGTTATAACCACTGATTATAATCATAGTGTGACAGAGGCATTGTTTCTACTCACATGACTTTCCTCCATTCATCAGTTACGTCCCACTAAACCCACCACACACATTAGTCATCTAATAAAACTCAGTATAGGCTCAGGGGAGGCAATAGAGACGTAGACTTCCACTGTAACATTATTTGTTGGTGTCGCTGTTGGACAGTGTTACTTTAGAAAACACCTTTTTTTCAATAAAAAATTCAAAACTTTTTTCTCATCCAATTTTTGGGGAGGCACATATATATATACTTAAGTGGTGGAGAAGGTGACGATAGCTAGAAGGATCATATAAGTGAGCTAGCATCTAAACTAACATAGTTTGCTCCTGAGTTATGCTGTTGATGAAATATAGGCTAAATTATAATTCTATCCGACAGGGATTGCCATATGTGTCTATGGTTGTATTTTGCAGAGTTATGACAACACTGGCAACCTTTGTCATTTGTCATACTGTTATGTATGCTACTTGGAGTTTCCTATTGAGAATGAGGACATTCATCATGGTAGCTTGCTGTCACGTAGGGATGGCTCGATACCACAATCTTCACAGGTTCGCTACGGTACCACAATCACAACCGAATCGATACCACACGGTCTGATTTTGGCGCGGGTATATTGCACGAGAATGAGTACAATTATGCAAGTTGAGTTTATAAACTGGGAAATTACCACAAATGTTTATTAGTAAATTAATCACCACAGATTATCACATCAAATCAGTCATTTGAAAACTTTCTTATGAGAAATAATTTCAGCTAAAATCTCTCAAAATTAGCAAATTGCTTCTGGCTTCAAAAAAAAAAAAAAAAAAACCGCGAAAGGTGCAAAACGCACCTACACTAAAGCAATATGCATGCTCTGATTCAACATTTTCACGTTCGTCTCGGGATGGCTAACGGAAATCAAATTTGAATATGCAAGCGAATATGAGTTATATAGCAGTTACGGTTACATAGGATAGGAGAACGACAAGCCTGTAACTTAGAGCTCGCACATTCCAAATTAAGTTTCCTTATACAGTTAAATACACAAAATTATGTAAAAATTTCCGTCTTTAATGAGTATTCACATAAACACAGTCAGTTATGTCCAACGTGAATGTAAATAGTGGTGTGAAAAAACTCCCAGTTGGTCTCCCATCCAGGTACTGACCAGGCTCAGCCCTGCTTAGAGTCAGTGGGAAACCAGCCTTTGGCTACAGGGTGATATGGCTGCTGGTTGCACTGTTAATGGGCCATTTAGGCAGGCATACACGTGTGCATCGTGTTTTTTGCGTGAATTATTAATGAGTCTTTTCTGCTTCCGAAAGGCATGTGACAGTAGATGCCTTGGCCCGATCCGTGCAGGCACTAATGAGGAATCTATATATCTAGGATCGTGCCAGAACTGCAATGGTTGCAACCCCTTGCCTGTCACCTCTCCATTTGGCAAATTGAGTATTTAGACATACTTATAGTAAAAAGACAGCTGCTCACAAGTTATTCTGAATATACACATAACCAATATATATTTAGAAAGCCAAAACTTCAGTTTACAGCTGAATACTCAGAATTACTTCATTTAGAGTTATTAATATGGAGATATATAGGCTAAAACATAAAAATAAAAAATGTAAATATTTAAATATTTTTCTTAATGTATAAAAAATTTAAATATTATGTGCATGTAGTATAACTTCGAGGGAGCACATTGAAGCATTAATTGAGCTGTTCTCCTTGCCAGACATTAGACAAAAGACTGCAAAAGGCCAACAAACTTACTTGATAAAAGCATCTCTAATAAAATCCAAACATGGTCTTAGAAAATATTTCATGAAATTCAGTTTTAGACATACCAGCTTCAGATTTTAAATAACGCATGGCCACACTTGTGGCTTCACTCTAGTTGTAATTTTAAGTCGTTATACTACATTCACATAATATTTACATTTTTTATACATGAAGAAAAATATTTTAAATATTTAAAAAAAAAATTATCTTCTAGCCTATATATCTCTATATTAATAACTGTCTGAGTAATTCTGAGTATTCAGCTGTAAACTGTAAAAGTTTTTGGCTTTCTAAATATATATTGATTATGTGTATATTCAGAATAACTTGTGAGTTGATTGGCTAAAGAATACGACTGCTCCGGGTGGGAGGAGAGCAGAGCACTGCCAGGAAAGTCTCAAAATACACACACAAATCCAAGGCAATTCACACGTGAATGATGATTTGCACATTCACATTCAAGAAAAAACTTGTACATTTTAAACATTCGAACGTTTTTGTGCACAGTTGTATATCTACGAATTGTGTTTCACTTGATTTGTAAAATGTATTTTATGAATATATCACTTTATTTTGCACACGTGAATAGTTGCACGTGAATTTGGTTTCATGAAATTGGCTACACGTGTGCATCGTGTTTTTTGCGTGAATTATTAATGAGTCTTTTCTGCTTCCATACTATCCTGTCTTGCGTGCACATGTGGGTTTTGTAATGTTGAGCATGTGCTCCTGTCTCTTTTAGATCCCACCCCCTTTTTTATCTCGTTATTGGTTTCATTTGTCCCACCTGTTCCCTCTTGATTTCTTCCCTTCTTAAGCTTGGAACATACTCTGCATGAACAAAGAAATGTGATCGTTTAAACGAGGTGGCAAGAACAAGAACAAAGTTCGTTCAGGCAGTACATTCCATACTTCATGAGAAAAGCAGGTGCCGATCATCTGCGTTTCTCTGCATTAACCACGCCTACTTTAAATGTCTGACCAATCACACAATAGTTCTTGAACACCCGCAAGAAAAAAGTTCTGCTCAGGCGATGTGTCGAGAACAAGCTGCGAGAACTCCCAAACCAGGGCTACGAGAACAAAATTACGTCATTTTGTTCTCGCTGCCCTGGAAGCGAGAACTTAATTTTTTCTCTGTTCTTGCGGAGTATGTTGCAGCCTTTAAGCTCCAAATACTCATCAGTCTTTGTCGGATCGTTGTACTGTCTACATCTCCCGTTCCCCCGTGACTTCCATGTGGTATGTTTTGAGTTTTGGTTTATGTTTACTTTTATTATGTGTTTTGCCCCCTTCGTCGCTGTTTGTTTTGTTTATGTTTATTTTTACAATTAAATCTTTATTCCTCTGCACCTCTCACTATTTTCCTGTATCTGTGACGTGACATAACGATCCGACCATGTCGAGGACTCAGCAGACAGGTGGCTCTATCCCGGAATTCTATTCCAGTGGTCCCTGTTCCGGGGGATCTAGTTCCGGTGGACTCCTTTCCATTGGTCCCTGTTCCGGTGGACTCCGTCCCGGTGGTCCCTGTTCCGGTGGATCATGTTCCGGTGGTTCCAGTTTCAGTGGGTCGTATTACGGTGGTCCCGGCTCCGGTGCTCCCTGCTCCGGTGGTTCCAGTTCCGTTGGTTCCGAAACAGAGAAGGAGGAGAAAGGGTTCTTCCACGAATGTTCCGGTGGACTTAGTTCCAGTGGATACAGTTCTGGTAATCACCACTGTTCCAGGCGTGTCGCCTGGGCTCCTGGCTCTGCCCATGGTGCCCTGCTCTGCCCGTGGCTCTGAGGTGCCCTGCTCTGCCCGCGCCACGATGGCGGCCTGAACTCGGCGGGCCGCCCTAGCTGCTAGAACTTTTTGTTTTCCTTGTTCCTCGCTTGTTTACCCCGCCCTGGTCTGTCCCACCCTGATCTGTCCCACCCGGGTCTGTCCCTCCCGTCCCGCCCGTCCCGTCCTGGTCTGTCCCTTCAATCCCACCCTGGTCTTTGACTCGTTGAAAGCGGTGTTGTGTAAACGTAACCTGGCTCCATCATACTTCGATTCTCAAAATGTTATGGGCGGGGCTAAATTCGGCTGGCATCCAGGTTAGTGTAAACTGCCCCTAGGTTAAATTGACCTGCATTGCTATATGAAGAGTGGTAGAAAAAACACAGCTAAAATCTCTTCATCAGCCTAAATAACAGTGATCTATCTCTCTCTCTCTCTCTCTCTCTCTCTCTCTCTCTCTCTCTCTCTCTGTCACCTCTCTAGTGGTTTCAGTAAGATCCTAGAATGGAAAATCCCACATCGGTGTCTAGCCAAATGAGAACACCACTATTGAAGTGTTTTATCTGTCCCACATACTTCCAGTATCCCAGAACTGATTGCTTCCTAACTATATACAAACACATCAGAGAGGACAGACTCTGAAAAAAACATCTGGTGTCCCACACTGTATTATCCAAGTTCAAAACCTGTCTGATCATAATGACAGCTATGCCTTATTCTCAAATGACAATCGTTCCACGTATTCTTATATCGAATATATCCAGTAATATCCTGTCTCTCTTAGCTTCCGCACTAAGCTCACTTCAGTGATTTGCATTTTTAACAGGAGATAAATGTTTCACTGCTGGAGGCAGTCTTAGCCTATGTGTGAACGAACCTACAGAAATGCTGTGGTCGTGGAGAGATCTAACACTGTGTGACAGGTTTAGCTGATTGTGACGTACTTTGTACAGATTCTCTGGGTGCCTGAGTAAAGAGGTGGTGGCGCTGGGGGGTCAGGCTAAGGTTAAATAAGAGGAGATGTTTGATTACAGCCTGAAGTGGTGCTGCTGGTGTCTGACGGGCACAGAAGAGATGTGTTTTCCAACACCTCTTAAATCACATCCCTTTATAAATTGTGAGAAATTTGTTTTTATCTTGCTCTCTTAGAGGCCTACAGAGCCCCTAAAGCCCCTAACTCAAGATCTTTCCTGCAGAGTTTAGCTTTACCCCTGATCAAACTTATCTGCCTGTAGCTTTCTGTTAATCGCGAGGACCTTGGTTGCGTCCGAAACTCTTAATGTGCATACTTCATACAAAATGGTAATTCAAAGTTCAATTGTTAATTCCATCAATGCATTTGCACAGGGAATCAATGATGCTGTAGTCGTTATGCGATAGGGCTAAGTAGCATAACTGTGGTAAGCAATTCGTTTTTTTTCTCATTGTTTGGCTCAGTGGGAGCATGTACATGTTGAATAGGAGTGCCACAAAAATTGAGCCTTGAGGGACTCCAATTTCCCAGATTTCACCTATGCTCACATAATAACCTCTACCTTCTAAGGATGAGTAGACTTATATTGAGTAAGTAAATACTTTAATTAATTTAAAATAAGTAAGACAGTCCACACAGAGTAATTTAGTAGCTATTTAATATGCTAAAAAGTATCTTTTATTTAGTAATGTGTGTCGTATACATTCACCATGTTGTCATTATCATGTGACCTATGTCACTTCACTGCATGCCATTCATAAATCTAGTAAAGTGTCCACTGTTTGCTGTCGGCCGGAGAGGAGAGGGCTGCTGGTATCGATACTGTAGAAACTGAGTATCTTATCATTTCATATATTCCAGATACATCGAAATATCAATATTTTTGACAACACTACAACCAACCAGAGCAACGAAGGTGAAGCGGACGCGCGTTGATAGAATAAACTTTCGCTGTATCCGGTCGGCAAAACTCTGAACACATCTTCCCTTCTTAAAAATGACCGCCATTCGCCAGTTTCTGTGTTTACTAGTAACACCGAAGCGCAACTCTGCTATCATTATGTTAAGCCAGACCCACCGACTCTATACACGATGTGATTGGCCTGACCAGAGTTTGGCTTTTACAGCTCAAGCGTGTATTGAGAGTTGCTAGACGACACTCGCGGCAGATTAGATTTGCTGCCGCTAGGGTGCGTATAGATTTCTAGGCTAACTGAGTACCAGACAATTTTTATGGTATTAGTACCGACTACTGGAACTACTACTACAATCTTTTAGGTGTAAAACAGTTTGGATAGTTGTTAATGAGAATTATGATGCATTGATGCATTATTTAAGAGTTTTAAAGGCTTAGTTCACCCAAAAATGGAATTTAAGTAATTAATGACTCACCCTAATGTTGTTCCACACCTGTAAGACCTCCGTTCATCTTCAGAACACAGTTTAAGATATTTTATATTTAGTCCGAGAGCGTAAGTGTAGGCACACTATACTATCCATGTCCAGAAAGGGAATAAAAACATCATCAAAGTAGTCCATATGTGACATCAGTTAGTTAGTTAGAATCTCTTGAAGCATCGAAAATACATTTTGGTCCAAAAATAACAAAAACTACGACCATTTCAAACCTCAAATAAAGATTAAAACGGTCATGAATCAGTTTATTGATTCATGATTTAAATCGTGTGTCAAACTGCTGAAACCATAGATATCCATAATAAGGGCTAGATATCTTACGGCGGAGTCACCATCGGCATCCCCGGCGGCCATCTTGTCACAGGCAGGCTTTCTGTCTCGCTCGATCTGTGGAACCTGATGTAAGGTGAGTGATATGTACGAACATAAATACTCTTATCTCGCTGAAATCTTGACGGATTTACAAATGGTTTGGTTTCTTACAAACGTTATTAACATAGCTACAAATCTGGATGCTTTAACACGTTGAAATTGCAGCTTTTTGTTTAGATAAACGACTTAATCGTGCAGCTTGTGTATCACGGCTAATTTACATGCACATTATCAAGGCTGAGACCACAATCGAGCTGTTCAATTATATAGGTTTTATTGACACCAATATCGATTTTATGACAACCAATCTTAGCTAAAATAAACTTAGTTTGCATGTTTGTTTGTTTTTTGTTTAATTTTTTTAAAATACAAATTATTTTATTATAATAGTGATATTCTTATTATAAAATTATATATATATATATATATATATATATATATATATATATATATATATATATATATATATATATATATATATATATATAGCTAGCTCTGGAGAAAAAAATAGAGCTGTATGTGTATAAATATATATAATTTCTCATGTTGCCATTCGGTTCACAGTTTTAGTAGCCTATATATTGATTTAACATAAATACCTTTTTTATTGCACCTGTCTGTTCTGTTCAATGTTACTTTCATATTGAAGTCCATGGTTATAATTATTCACAAGTATGTAGTGTCATAACTACTTCTCTGACATTTATAACAAACGAAACAGTTTGAAAATCGGTTGAAAATTGAGCAAGTTACGGTTATTTAAAAGTACATGCACCATTAAAACACACTGTTACGAGTGAGCGAGCTGCCTGTGACAAGATGGCCGCAAGTTGCGGACGGCGACCTCCATTGGCCAACAGCGCGCACGAGACATCTAGTCTTTATTATGGATATCTATAGCTGAAACTACGTGACATTGGCGATCCGAATCATGAATCAATACGCTGATTTTCGCTGTTTTAGGGGTGTGGAACAACATTAGGGTGAGTCATTAATGACATAAATTTCATTTTTTAAGTAGCCTATACTTTAGTAAAGTTCAAAGTAGGCCTATACTTGTAAGTGTTTCAGTACTAGTTGGGACTACATTGGACCATTTTATAGTGTACAAAAAGCATACTCATTCAACTTAAATATACTAAATACACGCTCATAGACACGCTCGCCAGACAAACGCTCTGGACTGTGAATCTATATGAATAATTTCGGGACTGACGATATTATGCAGAGGGAGTTTGAAAGACAACCGTTTATCCCGCCCCTCGGATTGAGCCCTGTCTATGATGAGTTTCCAGACCAAACATCTTGATGTGGGTCTGGCTTGTCAGGCTCAGGCTATATTATGCTATAGGAGAGGTAAAATTAAAACTATCACAGTAAACATGACTTCTCATGACTTCCCACACTTTTTTTAAAACAAAGTTAAGCCACTGCATCGCAATATAGATAACTTTTAATTCACTATACCTTTTTGTTGTTTACTTTGTATGCGCATAAGTGCTGATTGCCAACAAAACACAGACGATGCAGTTTCACTCACCGCCTGCAAGATCTGCAAATCCTTCCTGGGTCGACATTTCAGTCTGTAACTTTAGGCAGATTTGTTTACATGCTGTTTAATCTGTGATTATGGAGTTATTTTTATATTTGCATAAGCAATCTTTCATCGCGTTCTGCTTGTTCTTCACCTGTGTTTTGATCCGGAGATTATGTCCTAGAAAATTCATAATAGTGCCCCCTTATGGAGGACCAAATTGCTCAAAATGGAAATAATTCAATAAATAAAGAATTCAATAAAATAACAACAATTTAAATGTAGCAGTTTATTCTGAAATAATTAAATATTAAATAAATACATATATCGATTTACTTTGTAAAATTACATGAAAACACAACATTTATTGTGTAATATATTTCACAATTTCCTCTTCCATACACACTATTGTTGTTTAAAAATATTTATTTTTATTATTAAATGCGCTTTTTCAAAAAGTCATAATAATAATATCATAATTTAGTAATATCATAATTTCATAATAATATGCTGCATTTACGAATCACACCAATTTGACGAAGCACGATTTTCCTTTCTTTTCTTTTCTATTTTATCGTTGTTTTTTTTAACGGTCTATGGGTTTTCCCAAATATTTTTTTCATAATAATAGAGGGCATTTCACAAATGCCAATCAACAGGCATTGGGTGGTGCTTGGCGCTGATTGGATAATCTTTTCAGATTGCCTTAAACACAGCCACAGTTCTCATAGTTTTCAGGTTTTTAGAAAATTTAGAAAATGGAGTCGAAATACATTTTCAGTCACAAATAAGAAATGAGAAGCACCCATGGTGCTTTCCGTGATGTCACCACACACACACCACACACAGATCGATCTGTCTGTCTGTTGACTCTTCAACTTCAAACCAATCACCGCCAAGCTCCGCCCACTGCCTGTTGATTGGCATTTGTGAAATGCCCTCTATTATTATGAAAAAAATCTTTGAGAAAATCTGGTACATTTAATTGTTGTTTTACTGATTTCATTATTTATTTAATTATTTCATTTTGAGTAATTTGGTCCTCCATACTCCTACGGTATTACAGTGAAAACATGGATAGCTGGAAAATTCCATCAGTGACGGGGAAAGAGCAAAGTAGATTTGGAGTAAAGTCCTACATACACTACTTGTGGACTAGCCTACTCAAAAAATCAGTTAGGAACATATTGGTTTTCTTTATAAATCATTATTTTCAAACAATATAAGTTTATAAGACGGTATGTAAAACAATGTGAGAAAAGGGATTTAATAGGCTGCTCAAACAAAAGAGAAAAAATAACTGAAAGACAAGTATACTTTGAATAGCCTAATTATACTTTTAAGTATCTTTTGATCCAAAGACAGAGCTACAAGTGTAGGTCAAATATACTTTGACTTTTCGATCAGTGTCAAGTATACTATGCCTAAATGTAATTTCTAGTAGGCTAGGCTATATTTCTGAGAAGTACAAAGAAGAACGTGTGAAATGATTTCGGGTTGAGAACTTTCTTTATACCTCCTCTATCTGGGGAGGATTCATTATCTTGATATCCAGAGCATTGAAACCTTAAATAACAGCAAACCTAGTTCTACAGTATCTTATCTGTGCTCTCACAACTTACCCGGACAAAGATGTGTAATCCCCTCTAACCAAGCGTGGGATCCGCACTCTGTCAGTGACCCTGTCACACACACCTGTCACTCAAACCTTCTGCCCCCATGCATGTTCACATGTGACAGATCACGTCTGTCACTTCCTATTTCGTTCACTTAAGTCATTATTGAACACTCATAATACATCAGCTGTAATGTCACTGTTTTGTTGAGAAGTCCTTTTCTATAAGTAGACACAGACACTACTGAATAAAAATTATATTTTATTTATTAATGTTAGCCACAACAATACACTGACGTCCAGTTCAGTATACAAAAATAGTGTGAAAGTTAGCCCCCCTTGGTTGAAAACATAGTTCAGTGTTAAATTGAAGTATTATCTCACAGAAAATGAGTGGTCACATGAGCAATATTTTGCATGCAAAAAGGTCCATTGTTAATAAATGTTACACAGAAGTGACTTTCAAACCAAGTAGCTTTTTGTCGGTCAATTCACAGGCATGAATGTAATCTGCATTTCGCCCCCATACAAAATTCCTGATCCTATTGGAAAGACCGATTTGCTTGCAAAATTTCAGAGCAATGGTAAATATGACTGCATCTTAAAACAATAGAAAAGGCATCAGGAGCAAAAGTCAATAATTAATCTGTGCATATGATGGGTATCACAATGTCAGAAGTTTATAATGAGTTCCGTAAGCTGGTATTTTCTACAGGTCAAATCAAGCCAATAAGCAATTTAAAGCATTTTAACCATGGGACCAAAGAGATGAGTTAGATACTGTGTAAAAACATACACAGTGAAGAAGAAAAATGTTCATAGCACCGCTGACAAAATCCATCATCCCTTTAAAACTCTAACAAAGGTCTTGCTGTTATAGTTCCCTTCGGCCTCACTTTGACACTGACCATTCAGATTCATAAACTACCGGTTCCAAACCTGCTCTTCTTCATCTAGTACATAATTCTTAAAAACTACAATACATTTCAGAATGAAATCTCTACAGTTTGTGCTAGAAAACGAACAAACAAAAAACACTAATCTTCGTTTACCCACTCTGACCACTAGCAACATCTTGTTCTACTTTCATCTTTCCAACCATAACTTTTTATGGCACAATCAGCGAAAACTAGTCTACTGTCATGCTAATACTCTTTGCCACAAAAGAGACAGATACTGTTAAGAGAATAGCCCATGAAGAGAAAAACATAGTTTTATAGTAATAGTGTATAGCTTATCGTTGCTAATGCAATTGAACATAGTTCCAAGGAACTATACTAGGAGACAATAAGCAGCAAGAATAAGTTAGCAAGAAATCACATATTTGATCACAGTATTAGTACTGGAGCTTTTCTAATACTCTTCAATATTAGTAAAGGAGTTGCAGCAGATCCAGTGTCGTAGACTGATTACGGCAAATCCTTCCTCTCCGTAGTGGACTCTTTAATGATCTGTGAAAGAGAGATGGCACAAGTTAGTTTTAGCTGAAACAGAAAACAAAGCTAAATAAATAAATGCTGTTGTATTTTGTGTTATTGTCAACTTTAACATAAATGGAAATAACACTTTACTTTTGGCCCATTACCCTCAATCAAGTTGAATTTTTGGCCCTTCATAGTGAACATTTTGGGTAACTCTGCTCTATTGCAATGTATGAAAGAAATCAATAAATAAACAAAATAATCAATAATTTTATTCTTCTGTGAGAAAGACTGTTGGATAAAGAAAATCTTTGTATGATTTAGTCGAAGTCCATTCGTGTAAAGTGGCTATTAAAAACTTTAAATATGTATTTTTAAAAGTTGATGAGCAGCGCCCCCTAGTGTTTACCTCCCCGTCACGTGTCTCAACAGTTCTCACAACTATGCTCCTCTTCACATGTGCCTCAGGAGTCAGTTTAGTGTCCATGCTGGTGTCTAACACACACACACACACACACACACACACACACACACACACACACACACACACACACACACACACACACACACACACACACACACACACACACACACACACACACACACACACACACACACACACACACACAAATTATTGAACAGAGCCATTTAAATCAAGCTGTAATCAACAACTGGAGGATGAATTACTCACCTCTAAACTGTAAGTTGGTGAAGTTCTGCACCGGAACAGTGATCCTAGAAGAGATGGGACTATTAATTGAATCATATTTTAATTAAATTCGTCAATATGGTTCATGCCATTCTCTCCTCTCCTCACCTGCTTTCTTCTCCTTCGAGCAGCTTCCTGTAGGTGGCAATTTCAATGTCCAGAGCCAGTTTTACGTTGAGTAGGTCCTGGTACTCCTGCAGGTGTCTGGCCATCTCCTCCTTCAGCATCTGGATCTCATCCTCCAGACGAGCCACAGTGTCTTGGTAACCGGCTGTCTCTATGGCGAAACGTTCCTCCATCTCTCGCAGCTGACGCTCCATGGACTCGTTCTTAAAGACAGTGTGTATTTTTTTCCATGTCATGAGTCATGAGTGAAAGTATTGTTGTTCTTTATAAGTTTGGTGACCAGAGAAATACTTACAGACCCACGAAGAGATTCCAGGTCACAGGTCAGGCCCTGAATCTGCCGACGATACTCATTGGCCTCCTGCTTAGCTTGTCTCAGAGCCTCTCCGTTCCGATTGGCTGCATCAGTCAGATCAGCAAACTAATAAAATACATAATACATTTTTAAAGTAGTTTTTTTTATATAGCAATAGACTAAAATACAATTATAAAAAGTATGGAAACCCATTGCCTTAAAATTTTTAAAAAAAATTGTAATGTGGAATTGTCAAGTTCACATAACTTTATTTATTCAGTTACGCATGAAGTTTATTTACTTAATAATGGGATTCCTCACTTTTTAAAAGTCAAGTCAACTAATAATTTTTTGTGGCCATAAGTAAGAATTAATTCTCCCAAATTAAGAATTTGTTCCGTGAATTATTTTTTATTTTTTTTGTAAATCGTTTCCACGAATGACTGAAATTGTATTTTCTTGTAAAATGCATTTCAATAATCTTTTAACAATAATTTTTAAAGTGTTGGGTAATTTTATAATATTAATTGTAATGTATTTGTTTATATTTATTATTATATTACATTTTTATATTATAAATAAAATGTTCTTCTAAAAGAGAAAATCCAGCAAGAAGAATGCATGTGTGTATGTGTGTGTTCATGTAACCTTTGAGCGATACCACTCCTCAGTCTCCTGCATATTAGAGGTGGCCATGGACTCGAACTGAGCTCTGATATCCTTCAGGGCAGTGGTTAAGTCTGGCTTAGACACATCCAGATCCACATGAACCTGTTGGGCCATCAGCTGATCATGCAACTCCCTCATCTCCTACACAGAGGAAGAGAAAGTGTAGAAAGCATTAGAGACATTTCCATGTAATATAATGGTTTGTTACAGCACAGTGTCCGATCACATCTGTTCTTATGTCCACAGTCATTTTGCAAATGTGGAAATTGTGAATCTGTTTGTTCAAGCAAAGTCATCAGAATCCATTAGAGCTATAAATAGCTAAAATAGATAGATTAAATGAACTGGTCTGAGCCAGATATGCCAGTTGGAGAAAAATCTATAGAGACAGGGAAGGACTGAAAAAATGGAGGTAGCGAGGAGATAAAACACACCTCCTCATGGACCTTCTTCAGGAAATTGATCTCATCCTGCAGAGCATCAATCTTCCTCTCCAGCTGTACACGGTTCAGAGCCGCTTCATCCACTTCCTGGAATCAAAGTGAAGTTCAAAATAGCAATATGCTAACTTATTCTTGATATGTATGAATGAGACAGGAATGTAGTGTTCTTTACTTGTCTGTAGGTGTTGAGATTATTTTCTGCATCTTGTCGTAGGGCAGTTTCATCTTGAAGTCTGGAAGACGGATAAAAAAAACAAAGACAGTTACCATTCCTAAAACTGAACTTTCTCACAACCTATGGATTATTTCTTAAATTCAACAAATGACTGTAACCACATATTCAAGATTTGTGACAAAAACAACCCCCGGAGACCCAAGCACTGATACTGGTGCATGGTGTATTCTTATTTTAGCCAGCAGCCATATCACCCTGTAGCCCAAGACTGGTTTCCCACTGAAGCTAAGCCGGGCTGAGCCTGGTCAGTATCTGGATGGGAGACCAACTGAGAAAACTAGGTTGCTGCTGGTAGAGGTGTTAGTGAGGCCAGCAGGGGGCGCTCACCCTGTGGTCTGTGTGGGTCCTAACACCCCAGTATAGCGATAGGGGACACTGTACTGACAAAGAGTACCTTCGGATGAGACGTTAAACCATAGACGTTAAACTGAGGTCCTGACTCTCTGTGGTCGTTAAAAGTCCCATGATGTCCTTCTTGATGGACATTTTAAAGACAGACTAACAGGTATTTGAGGGTCAGGATTCACAGGTGTTTGAATACTTAGTATTTGCAGCTGTATCATACAAATAAATAATTAAATCATATATTCATATATTGTGATTTTTTTGTTTTTTTATGTCTCTCACAGTTCACTCATCCAATTAAATTCAAGAAACATAAATAACTTTTATAAATCTCTCTCTCTATACATGTATATACAGTGTTGGGGATAATGTGAGTTATGTACTCAGATTACTTTTTTCTAGTGCTAATACATTACTTTTAAATTTACAACAAAATATCAGTTACCTTTTCAAATAAGTATTTTCAGAATTCTCCCATGTAGCGATTGACTGATGCCTCCCTTCCCCATTTTGAGAGAATAGCGAGATAATGTAATTGTTGTTCATTTTTGATTACCCCTGCTTCAAGGTCAGTCAGAAATCTTGGAGTAACATTTGGCAGTTCAAAGGCAGCTCAGTCATGCAGGTTTGCGCGGCACAACATCAGGAAGATCAGACCATTCCTAACAGAGCATGCAAGTACAACACAGCTTCTCGCCCAGGCTCTGATCATCTTTAGGCTTTACTACTGCAATGCACTGGCTGGACTTCCATCGTGTGCGATAAAACGCTTCAAAGGATTCAATGATGACACTTTGTCTTTTCTTCAATGAGTCCAAATGGGCCCATGTCACTTGTCTGGCTGTCACAAACTCAATTTAAGATTGAACATTGAGATCAGGCTGGGTTTACCCACACCAATTTTTTTCTCTCTGCACTGACGCACTCACTGCTCACATTAAGTTCAAAGCTTTGACGCTTGCTTACTGATCCACCACAAGCTCAGCATCCCAATTCCACTCGCTCCTACAAATCTACACCCCCCACAAGAAGCCTTCGCTCAGCTAAGCAGTGACAGCTCGTGGTACCATCACAGAGAGGCATGAAATCCCTTTCCAGAACATTTTTATTCCCTGCAGGTGGAACGATCTTCCCACCTCCATCCGGAATGCAGAATCGCTGACAACATTCAAAAGACAGCTGAAAACTCAGCTCTTCTGTGAGCACTTAAAGGGTGAAAAATTAAAATCAGCCCATTATTTACTCACCATCAAGCCAAGTGTGTATGACATTCTTCTTTCAGACAAATAAAATTAAAAATGTCCTGGCTCTTCAAAGCTTTATGGCAGTGAATGGTTGCTTATTTTTTCATAAAAGTGCATCTAACCATCATATAAATGCTAGCAGAAGCTAGATATTTTACTTTATAAAGTTTATATTTAAAGATATTTGTCTTACACAAGCGCATCACTTCACCTCATAAGGCCTTTTTTAACCCATCAGAGCCATGCATGTGGAGCAGTTTTATGATGGATATAGATGCACTTTTATGGACTTCAAGGACGATATTCACTGCCATTATAAAGCTTTGAAGAGCCGGGACATTTTTAATATAACTCTGATTTTATTAGTCTGAAAGAATGTCATATACACCTAGGAGGATTTGAGGGAATCATCAATTTTCATTTTTGGGTGAACTATCCCTTTAACCTCATCTTTAAAAAATGAATAAAAGTCGCTTGATTTCCTCTATTCCCTCCCTAGCACTTTTTGTGATTATTCAGCTCTTTATGACTGATCGCTTCCTGTAGTCTATCCCTCAGTTATGAGATGCTTTTGATAAAAGCGTCTGCTAAATGAACAAATGTAAATTACACAAATACACTTTATGTAATTTCACTTTATTAACCAATGACTTTGTTTTTAACCTTAAATAAAAATTGTGTGTAACTTTTTCTCCTGTGTCCTATTTTTTCTGTAATCCAGCAGGCTTATTCATTTCACTTTTGTTGTAAAAGGGCCTTTATTTTGGCAAAAAATAGAACTTTTATTTATTTGTTATTAAGAATCAAACAAGAAAGCGTATAGAAACGGACGGACAGACGGACGGATAGACAGACAGACAGACAGACAGACAGACAGACAGACAGACAGACAGACAGACAGACAGACAGATAGACAGATAGATAGATAGATAGATAGATAGATAGATAGATAGATAGATAGATAGATAGATAGATAGATAGATAGATAGATAGATAGATAGATAGATAGATAGATAGATAGATAGATAGATAGATAGATAGATAGATAGATAGATAGATAGGTAGGTGATGGCATGAATGTAATTACCACAAAAATCCTAAAAAGTTCTTTATGATAAATCAGTCATGACATCTGTAATGAAAAGCTCCCAGTGGATGTGGTGAGACCTGCAGGAGGGGGCAGGACAGGGTTCAGTGGATCACTCATGCATCATTAACACACACACACACACACACACACACACACACACACACACACACACACACACACACACACATACACACACACACACACACACACACACACACACACACACACACACATACACACACACACACACACACACACACACACACACACACACATACATACACACACACACACACACACACACACACACACACTGCAACAGCCCCTCTTTCCCACGGGGTGGAGTACATGCACACCCTTTCATATTTTTCTAAACTGAGCATCTACCTGCCACAAGCAGTCTAATGTACATCAGTGCAAACAATTCCAAATAAATAGTGTCCAGTTTGAAGAATACAAATAAAAATGTAACTTTGAATTGAGATGCATAGCTCGGTCCCAATGCAACTTTATGTTTTTTTTTTGGTACCACGGCCCATAATTTTGCATTACTGTTACTGGTGTTTTATGAAATATTAACAGGGAATAAAATAGAATTGCAATTGATTAATATGGTATAATATGTATTAATATTCATATGGTACATTATAACATACATTCTCCTGTCAGCCATTTATTATGTCAAGTGTAAATTTGACGGTTTGGAATGTAGTTAAAATTCTTCTCTCTCATATCTAACAACAGGGTATCTGCACTGGGTGTGTTCAGCTTTTGTAGAAGCTGAGGTATTGTGCCCCTCCCTGCCCCCATGGCACTCAGTGTGTCAGGCTTTAAAAGGAGAGGTTTGAAAAGAGAGCCAGTGTGAGGTTGAATGAGAGCGAGAAATGGAGAGCCTCTTATTGAAAATGGGTTTGGGTGCTATAAATTCACTAGTGACATTGTAGTTTTGGCAGTGTAGTACTGATGCGGAAAAATGCCTAAAGTGCTGCAGTTGTTTAATCGTAAGGGATTCTCTACCCATAAGACAGCTGTTCTTAAGGGAAGGTTAATAGATGGCACTTTCTTTGACTGGGCTATTGGGCTTTTTTGTGACATTGATCTCATGTTGCTCTTAGCGTTCTTCTTGGTATGTCCTGGAATGCGTGATACCTTCACCCCACCAGACACATTTACTTGTACACAAGTACACCCCTTTAAGGGTATAATTTACTTTGACATGGTGGTTAGAGTGATTTTAACTTTGTGTTGCCAGTTGTTTTCAGCATGACCCCAGTAAACCAAAGTTCCAGGGGTTCCTCATGGGTTTCCTTTCATTTTTGAAAGTGAACTAATGAAGAAGCTGAATAATTGTTTTTAAGAGTCTGCCAATGGCATACATGTGAAGGTAATATCAATAGAAGACAACTGGCATAATCAGAAGTTACACACAATACACACACACACACACACACACACACACACACACACACACACACACACACACACACACACACACACACACACACACACACACACACACACACGTATATATATATATATATATATATATATATATATATATATATATATATATATACATACATATATATATATATATATATATATATATATATATATATATATATATATATATATTATATATATATATATATATATATAAATAATTTGTTTTGAAAATGATGAAATAAAATAATATATTTTATGTAGGTATATTTTTGTCTTAAAATGTAAGACAAAATGTAATGTAAGAAAAAATTGTGTTATTATACAATCACAATATACATTCAAATATTTGTGGAAAGTATTTATCTGCTGTATAATCCTTTATTTCACATAATACTTTTGTTAGGTTTCTTTTTCATTCATCATTTCTGCAGACCCCTGGACCCTTGTCCGAAAACCAGGTGCAAAAAAGGTGCAAGGTATAAAATATTGATTTTATTGATTTGATTGCATTGCTTTCAAAATCCATTTAGCTTAAAACTCAAGGACAGGGATTTTCAAACTGAGGTCTGCAAGAGAGTGACAGGGGGTCCGTGAAAAAGTCTAGAAAAAAACTGTAAAAAAATATTTTATAATAATTTGATTAAAATAAACGAGTAAATAATAAATTAATTCCACATAAATAATCTAACATTTGATTAAAATAAACAAAATCTTATACAAATGACTTATTAAAATTATATATTATTAAAATTATATTAAAATTATATAAATAAACAAGAATAATATACATGACAATACATTTCTACATTAGTAGAACAAAATACATAATAATGTAACATAATAATGATTTATACTCTTATTGTTTTGTGTGTATAAATTAAGTGTTCATAAAAGGCAGATGTTAATACATTTTAGGATGGAGGTCCCTCACACATGGAGGATCATATTTTGAGCTCCGTGGCATCTACAAGATTGGAAACTCCTGCTGTAGACTAGGAGAGCACTTTGAATGGTCATATCTGCCCTTACCTGTGTTTAAGAGTGGCCAGGTCTGTGGCCAGGTTGTCTCTTTCTATCTCCAGTCTGGCTTTCCCAGCGTTGAGGCCGTCCACCTGTCTGCGGAGCTCCCTCAGCTCCTCCTGGTAGATGTCCCCCAGACGGCTTGGCTCTTTCCCCCTCAGCTGGTTCAGTTCTGCCACCAGCATCTTGTTTTGCTGCTCTAAGAAGCGCACTTTTTCGATGTAGCTGGCGAAGCGGTCGTTCAGCCCCATCATCTCCACCTTCTCATTGGTGCGCGTCTCCCGGTACTGGGCCTTCAGCAGGGAGTCCGCCGAGAAGTCCAGACGCTCCCCACCCAGAGACAAGCGTGAGGTGGACATGGTGGCTGGGCTGGAGGTGAGGTGGCGTGGGCTGCTGTGGTGGGACAGGCGGCCCGTGCTGAGGCGGCTGGTGATCCCCATGGACGGGGAGCCGCCCAATGTCCCGAATCGCTTTCGGTAGGATGAGAAAGCACGCTGGGGTTCCATGGCAGTGGAAAATGAGATCGAGTGTGGGTGAACTTTGGGTTTTTATAGAGAAGGCGGGGGAGAAAGAGGGGGTCCAATGGGGAGGGCAAAGGCCAGGGGGTGTGTATGCGAGCCCGGAATTGTTTGTGCTTGTCCACCCAGTCTCCTGACTGCCTCTTTTCACTCTCTTCTGTCTGTCTCTCTGGTGTGGGGTGCACCGTGTGTGGGGAGGGGACACAGTCAGTCAGAGAAAATCCTATTCATGCCACTGCTGGAACACATACACACAGGGACAGACTGTCATGGCACTGATATTTGACTGCCATTTCAATTCTCTCTCTCACCCCATAATAAAGTGCTGCTTTGTACCTCTTTTGGGTTAATTTGGAGTTCCTCTCCTTCTCGTTCACAGTTTTTCTGCAGTTCCAAGAGGGATTTTAATGATGTCACAGAACACTGGGGTGATTACGTAATTCTTCATTATAAAAAGAGTCTAACGCTCTCTTTTGTGCTGATCTGGGAACATCACACACACTTTTCAGCATCACTGATTCATATCTGTTTACCAGAAAAATCAAGTATTCAAAGGATTTGACTAAAGTGAACTCACTGTATAACTATCAAAAGGAATGTTTACCCAACATTAAACATTCTGTCACCATTTACTCAAACTCATGTTATTCCAAACATGGATGACTTTCTTTTTTCTGTTACATGAAAGAAGATATTTTGAAAAGCGTGTGAGCTTCTCTGCTCCATGCAATAAAAAGTAAATGGAGACCAGGGGATGTCAAGCTCCAGAAAATAGCACTGTCAAAACCACTATTGTCATTGTTAACTAAAACTATACTATTAATAAAAATTGTTTTCCCAAATATAAATAAAACTGAAATAAAATAAAATATTAGATTTAAAAAGTTCCCTTGGCAACTAACTGAAAATATGTTTTGTAGCACAAACCAGATTCTAGAAAATTCCTATATTTTTTTTCAGACTGTAACATTGATGACATATCAAATGTTTAAACTGAGAAAATGTATAATTTTAAGGGGAAAACAAAGTTGATTTTAAATTTCATGGCATCAACACATCTGTTCTTCATCAACATCAAGTTGGGAAAAGGATATGTTTACCACTGTGAGGCATCCCCTCTTCTTTTTATAACAGTCTGCAAACATCTGGGGACTGAGGAGACATGTTGCTCGAGTTTAGGAATAGGAATGTTGTCCCATTCTTGTCTAATACAGGCTTCTAGTTGCTCAACTGTCTCAGGTCTTGTTTGTCGCATCTTCCTCTATATGATGGGCAAAATCTTTTCTATGGGTGAAAGATCTGGACTGCAGGCTGGCCGTTTGAGTACCCAGATCCTTCTTCTACGCAGTCATGATGTTGTAATTGATGCAGTATGTGGTCTGGCATTGTCATGTTGGAAAAGGCAAGGTCTTCCCTGAAAGAGACGACGTCTGGATGGAGCATTTGTTGTTCTAGAACTTGGATATACCTTTCAGCATTGATGGACCTTTCCAGATGTGTAAGCTGCCCATGCCACACACACTCATGCAACCCCATACCATCAGAGATGCAGGCTTCTGAATTGAGCGCTGATAACAACTCGGGCTGTCCTTGTCCTCTTTAGTCCGGATGTAATGGTGTCCCAGTTTTCCAAAAAGAACTTATTTGATTCATCTGAGCACAGAACAGTTTTCCACTTTGTCACAGTCCATTTTAAATGAGCCTTGGTCCAAAGAAAATGCCTGCGCTTCTGGATCATGTTTAGATATGGCTTCTTTTTTGACCTGTAGAGTTTTAGCCGGCAACAGTGAATGGCACGATGGATTGTGTTCACTGACAACACAAGCCCATATTGTGATTTCCATTACAGTAGCCTTCCTGTATGTGATGCAGTGCTCTCTAAGGGCCTGAAGATCACGGGCATCCATTATGGTGTTCTGGCCTTGACCCTTACACACAGAGATTGTTCCAGATTCTCTGAATCTTTGGATGATATTATGCTCTGTAGATGATGATAACTTCAAACTCTTTGTAATTTTCTCTGAGAAACTCCTTTCTGATATTGCTCCACTATTTTTTGCCATAGCATTGGGGGAATTGGTGATCCTCTGCCCATCTTGACTTCTGAGAGACACTGTCACTCTGAGAGGCTCTTTTTATACCCAATCATGTTTCCAATTGACCTAATAAGTTGCAAATTGGTCTACAATAATCATCAATTATATGTACATTTAACTTTTCCGACTTCTTATTGCTACCTGTCCCACTGTCCCGCAAAATGTCTCACTTTCAACATTTGATATGTTATCTATATTATATTGTGAATAAAATATATGTTTATGAGATGTGTAAATTATTGCATTCCTTTTTTATTCACAACCTGTATAGTGTCCCAATTTTTTTGGAATCGGGTTTGTACTAAACTTTAAGTACTAAAATCACAAATCTGAAATCAAAATAAATTAAAGGCAAATATAAATATATTGTATATATAAAGTAATTAATAAAAAAGACAAATTCCTCAATAATCTACCAAAAAGAAAAAGAAAAAAAAGAAATTAGAAATAATAAACGCTATTTTAATAATAATCTTGTCTTAATAAACTCACTTGACTGTTTTTAAAAATGTAGCTTGGAAATGTATCAAATATATTTAAATTGTTTAAAAAAAATAGAAATATAAAAATGTAGGAAACATCCAGTCAAAAGAACCAAAGACTTGCTTTACATCATTATGTATTCCTGAAGTATAGAAGATCTAGGACACAAATGCCCACGTCAGCAGTCTACAAAATACTAGAGGAGCGTATCAGTGGCACAGAGGCACAGCCAGACAGAAAACAACACATCCAGCACAACAGATTTCTAGATGATGAGCTCATCGGCAGCCAACACTGATGCCTGCAGACTGCAGGATTGTTATGGGTGGATGGTCAGGTCCAGTGAGTGTTTGGTATTTGTGGGTGTTGGTTGTTTGATTAGGAAGGTGTCTAAAATCACGCAAAGAAAAGTGGGGTAAGACGTGTCAGTGGAGAAATTGTCTTTTTCAATATTTTTATTGTCAACTATACTATTATTGCCACCAACAATGCATTTATTTGTTTAAAAATACAGTAAAAAAATTCATACTGTGAAATATTATTAAAATTAATAAATAATATTTTATGTTTATGTTATTATATTTAAAAATGTCATTTATTCCTGTGATGAAATATTCAGCATCATTACTCCAATCTTAAGTGTCACATGATTCTTCAGAAATCATGATGAATTGCTGCTCAAGAAACATTTATAATTATCAACGCTGAAAACAGTGCTTCTTATTTTGTGGAAACGTTGGAATATTTGTGAAAAAGCCATGTTTGGATGAATAAGAATATAATGTAAAAGTATTCCTTTCTTTAAAACATAATCTCACTTTCCCAAAACTTTTAAATAGTAGTAAAATTTTAAAATAAAATATTTGAAAGATTTAATATACGTTTTAAAAAAATATATAAATTTGATACATTAAAATATACTTAAAAAGGCAAATTTGGATAAAGAAGAGAATAATGTCATATTTCCCTACAAAGTTAAGAATTGTAATGTCGAAATGTAATTAATTGCAGGATTTCTTTTTACCATAATCTTTCCTTGAACCCTATACAGCACGCCGAACATCTTTACCTGAAATACTCTGCTAGAATTTATGAAGATGAGACCTTTAAAGCATACATTTTTTTAATCACAGATGTATTTTAAAGATCTGCTGGCTTAAGGTTAATACTCATATATTCAATGTTAAATCAAACAATGTAGATGCCAAACTTTTAACAACTTGTTAAAAGGCAGTTCAATTTAATTTTAGTACTTTTTTAAGTCTTTCAAACTGCAGTTGAAATCCCAAACACAATTCACATTCAATTCACAGTAATTGAGTCAATGGAAATATTTAGGAATCAGAAGTTTGTAATTTCTAGCTAATAAATAAAAATATTTAGCCCCAAGGTGTAAACCTGTACTGCAGCATGCTAATAATCCTGTACTGCAACATGCCCATCATGCTGTACTCTCAGCAAAAGGGGTTTTAATTTAGCAAGCAGTATATAATGGTGCACACTCTTGCTGTTTACCAGACACTCACTGACACCACGTTCCTTTATTACTGCTTCAAAAGGAGTTTGCTAAAGCTGAAACCATGAAGGCTCTAGTTTGTGCTCTAGTTCTGATGCTTGTGTGCAGCACTACTGGTGAGTTTATATTATATTACTGCTGAATAAAAGATGCTGAATAGCCCTACCTGAGATTCAGCATACTGGTGATGGGACTTGGAATTCAGTACTATGAAGTAAGAATGGAAATGTTGTCTGAGATGATTGTTCTCAAATAGTAAGGACACATCAACTGTAGCCATGTAGTTATATATATATCTAGTCTTTCTACATATGCAGTTCCACAGCACCTCATGATCCGTTTGTGGTCATGTCTCTTTCACTCTGTGCAGTGCACTCCCTGCAGTGCTTCACCTGTGTGGATGACAACTGCAAGGTCGTAACGGAATGCCCCCCATCTGCCAACTTCTGCAGGACTGAGGCCAACAGTACAGCATTTTTTTAATTATATATATATTATATATATATATATATATATATATATATATATATATATATATATATATATATATATATATATATATATATATATATATATATATATAATTAAAATAATGCTTTTTTAAATATGAATGTTTTTTTTTTTCAGTGACTTATTTGTCCCGTACATGTGAGGAGTCCTGCACACCTGGCGAAAATATTTACTGCTGCGATCAAGACTTCTGCGGCTGAACGTCTCTGTCCAGTTTACAAAGAGCCTTGTTATACAAAACAATATCATGTATCAAATAATCAACCGATTACCAATTGCTCACTATTATAACTAAAATGTGATGTAAAAATTCTATAAAGTTAAAGAATGTATCTGCATAAATGATTTTAATGTGTTGTTTGATTGATTTTAACCTCTCACTTAAATTATCAACAAACTTGCCGGGTTTAACTTGACAGAGCGACTAGAATACGAATGACCCTTTTATCACAGTATGTTCCTACTACAAGGCCAGCTGTAATTAATGCTGTTTGGTGTGTTTAGTGTCAGGCCTAACATAGGGAAGCCGTTGTTACGATCCCCTAATAAATATCTGCAGGGGTGACTGTGGTTGCCTCAGCCCCGGTAACTGGGGGAATGTCTATCTGAGACTAAACATCCAAGAGAGGTGAAAAGTTCAAAGAGGAAAGTCAGTTACTGTACGAGAAGCATAGAAACGTCCAGTTGGTCCCTCTTCAATCCCATCTCATTTTTTTGTTAGTCAACCTGTCATGGTTTCCTTGGTCTCTCGGGTTTGGGATTGTCAAACAGCTGATTCATGTCTCCAGTGTAATGAGGCAGGAGCGAACAGCAGAATCCTAATGATATTTTCACTGACTGATCATCGGCCAAGACAAAGCCACAACCAGACTCTGAGACTGCACTAATCTGCCAAACTATGTGTGTGTTTGTGTGTGCATTTATGTTTGTTTCTGTGCATGTCGATCGTGAATCGTACTGTGTGCAGATAAATCTGAGGAATACAAATTTAAATGATGTGGCATCACCAAATAGCAAGTCCAGTGCTCAGTGAATGTTGTGCCAAAAAATCCAGCCAGGTGCTCCGCTTAGAAGACAAGAGACATTTGTTGTGCTTCAAACTAAAATGCAACTAAATGTATGTTAAATTAAGCATATAAAATATGCTTAATAAGCAATACAAAAAAAAACTAAAAGTACATAAATAAAAATTTGGAGAGGGAAAAACATCCCAAAATAAAATTGATCTCAATTAAAACATTTTTTATTATAAATGTTTATTACATGGATTCTTTGTGCATGAAAATGGCTGTAAATATCGAGAAATCCCTGAATATTGTCATGTTAAACATGAAATGTCTTCAGTATCGTTACGCATCATCTCTGCGCCAGCCATAAAATACTCGAACTAAAGTAAAAACTGCATATATTACAAAAAGGACAAATTAAAAATAAAACAAATAAACCTGCCAAATGCCCATGTAGGCTACTATATTGTATTTTAAGTCGATTAGATAATCAATATACATGTTTTTTTTTCATGGGTGCTTAAGTGTGTATACATTTATAGGCCTAATATAATTATATGGCGTCCTTATATTTGGTTATTTGATGTCTTTTTGGAGTCTCCTCTGATCCTTGAAGCTTGCAGAAAATAGTTTTGTGAGAATCCCCCTTCAGTCTAATTGTTTACTATGGCTATAGCAAATTATGACAAAACTAATATGTTTAATGAGATAAATGGTGTATGTTTAATTTCACGACAAATGTGCAATTATTGCAGTACATTTTTTTAATTTATTGACAGCCCTAGTATATGTAATGTAATATATATATATATACTCTATATATAGAGAGAGAGTGTGTGTGTGTGTGTGTATATCTTGCTGGAGGCAGTGACACTACATGATAATTGGAAGTTTATTCTTCATATTCTACCCTTCTTAAGATTAACATGTTAGAATATATATATATATATATATATATATATATATATATATATATATATATATATATATATATATATATATATATTCTAACTTGTTAATCTTAAGATTAACACGTATGTAAAAAAAGACAAATATGAAGAATAAACTTCGAACTATCACATATGTCACCACCTGCAGCAAAATACTATATATATATATATATATATATATATAATTTTATTATTTATTTCAGATGAATTTAAAAGAAATGCATTCTTTCTCGGTCACAACTGGTATAACAACATACACAAGGCAGAACATTTACTTTTCTGACTGCCAAAAGACCTGAGGAACACCGTGACTCATAAATTAAGGCTTAAAAAAGGCAGTGACCAGCAGGAAAAAAATGCAGTGAAGAAATAAACATTGAATAAGTCACTTCTTTACGTAGGCCTCATTCCTGTCTGAGCATAATGTTTCTCTTTGCACTATATTTCACCAAACAGAGAGAAGAGGGGAGGAAGCGCTATAAATTCAGTCACTCCTTTCCTTGATGCCACAATGGCGAGTATTCACAAAGAAAAACAGTAAGTACTGTGACTGGCTAAGACTGACTCCAAATAGACAAAGACAGATGCTGAGAAACTCACTATTAGCAAGAATCACAGACAGACACACATAATAGGCATTAGAGAACACTGAAAATGATACGATACAAATTCAACTTTAAAAACAAGCACACAAGATTGTTTTGTGCATATTATTTTATTGGAAAATATTTGATACACTGGACTTTGCACTGCAAGTCTCATGTCAAGATACATAACCATAATTATACTGTGTATCTAACCTATTGGTTTGTATTCTTTTGCTTATCCCAGGGTTCTCAACTTAGACTTACTGTGACATTTCTCTGAGACATTTGGTACAATATCTGATTCTTTGGTACAATACTGATTCTTAGCTGCCTAAACAAGAACTAGCAGCTTTTTAAGATCATATTTGAGCCATTCAACTCTTTTGAGGAGGCCAAAATACTTTTTAAAACAACATAAAAAGAGGACAATTGGTCCTGGGGTCAGTGTTGGTGTGCCCATATAATGGACACCTGTCACCCAAACCCTGAGCTAAACAAAGTCGTCAAGCTGAGTGGAATTTTGCCCCTGGCATCGACCTACCCTTTCATTTGAGCAACACCCCATAATACATTTTCAAAGAAAGCTTGGTGCTTTTTCATAAACTTTTCTCAGTTCATCACAAACTTGCCAAGTCCCATGTGCTTACTTTCCAAGTATAACAACACTTACATTCTGAATAATTGTGAAATACACTACAGTGATATATATTATAAAGAAATCTCTTACGCTCACCAAGGCTGCATTTTTCTGATCAAAAACCTATATCATTGCCATTTAAAATGTCTATTTTACTGTTTTAAAATGTAATTTTGTTTGTGATATGAAAGCAGAATTTTCAGCTTAATTTGTGCCCTCTCATATTTTTGTGGAAACTGTGAAATATGTGAGAATTATTTTAAATAGAAACAGTTTGTAAGAGTATAAATGTCTTTACTGTCACTTTTGATCAATTCAATGCATCCTTGGTGAATAAGTTACCTTCTTTTACAAAAATTTTACTGACACCAGACTTTAAATGGTAGTGTACATCAACCTTTAAACCCTCTTTTTCTTAACATAAAAACCTTTCTTTTACACCTCTTATATTTTTCTTTCCAACACTGCAACTCTGAATACATAAAGGTAAATACATATCTGTGCAAGTCATTCCTAAGTGGCAGCAAATGTGAATGTCTGGGTGTACATGTATTTCTGAGAATGATTCAAGGCACTGGTCACTTCCTGTAACAACCTGCATTAAAATCCCGTCTGCGTGAAATTCTCTCCAATATCCTCACGGGGAAAAAAAAGCTGACCGATTAACAGAAACACACACACAATAAACATTAAAAAAAAACTAAGTACAGAGGACTTATGACTTGCACAGATCAGGCACGGCGTAAATCGCCAGAGCTCAATTTCCAGCCAGGAATAAACACATGTGAAATCATGATGTAGTCTCTGCAAAACCAGCTGCTTGTTTCTAACTCTTCTTCTGTTCCTAAAAGCACAACTCGGTTCAGAGTCACTATATAAAAATAGATTTATTTATATTATATATATATATATATATATATATATATATATATATATATATATATATATATATATATATATATATATATATATATAAAATCGTATACAAAAATGGCTGAACAATGGGATATAAATAAAAGTGAAAAAGGCTTCACATTCTGTGTAACAAACGAACAATTTGGTAAATTCAACATTCATTTAATAAAAGTGCATCTGATCCAAATGAGTCCGATATACTGCCATGCGACGCTTAAGGCACAACACTTTCTTAATAGGTTTTCTTTGGCTGGGCTGGAGAAATAACTAATATACATCTTAATGTGCTCTCAATATCTCACCATACCCAAAATAACCGATAAAACGCCGTACGAGATTCCCAATTTACCATCTCAACACTATGGGAAGACTATTAGTGAGATTAGCTGCATCTTAAGTACTGTCCTGCTGCTCTCTACAGGACACCATAAGGCACTTCAGTGGTACAAAAAAAACAACTAAGTTTTATGCTTTGTCCACTTCACTATAACACTATAACCTCATGGCCTGACTCTCAAGCCAAAAACAAAGTAAGCTGCTTTCTGTAACGGACTAAAACACTTACAAACGACAAATCAAAGGAAGTGCAATTCTATAAAGAGTATTTAAAAGCATTCAAGATTGCCGTGCACAAGACCCTCATTCACCAGACACAAACCGAGACGTAATTATTACGTTTTCTTTAACACTAAGTGCCTGTAGTCAGAAGCAACAGACGCACATGGAGAAAATGAACACCTAAAACACTGACTTCACAACTCTGCCGTGGACTGTACGAAACATTCATTACCATTCTTGATGTCTGAAAACCTCATTCTAGGAGATTCAGACCCTGTTGGCTTCAGAGGGAACATTTGGCAGTTGTTGTAATAAGTCTGCATCTGCTCATCTGATGACACCATCAACCTGTTTATTCCTGAAATAAAGAGTGTGTGCAGTACGAAAGTCCTGTAGCGCCCCCTGCTGTCACAAAGACATCACATTTTAAACTGATAGAGAATAAACCAGTTTTGTGACCTAGTCCAGGCAACAGCTGATTGGGTGCTGGCAGCAAGCATGCTCTGGAAACCTAGTTTGCCTTTGAAACTGAGCTTATCACACTTTTAAATGTTTTTGAACAGGTTCCTCTGGGGGTTTTAACAAGTTGAAGCAGTTGGATGGACAACGGGCCTCCTCAGCACAAGATCTGTGAGAAGGGATGTCTGAGCAGCTCCTCCGCACTCGGCCGGTACTTGGCCTCCACGAAGATGCAGCGGAGGAAGTCCCGCGTGTGCTCGGAGATGTGGGAGGGTAGCTGGGGGTTGGTGGGCTGAGTGGCGATCTTAAATATGGCCGCCATGGCCTCGAATTCAGCCCAAGGGGGCTTTTCTGTCAACATCTCCACCACAGTGCAGCCAAGACTCCTGTTCACACAACATACAGTTTAAGATTAATGACCCGTTAGGTCACGTGTCGAGTTTTCATGTACTGACTGTTACGTTTTTTTGTAAAGTTATTAGATTCCAGATGTTTTAGAGTGAGTGTATATATATATCTTGAATTCATCACATACATTTTGATAGCTTTTTGGCAATTATCTTTTAAATTTAGCAATTAAATGTATTAAACTTATCATGGATGTTTATAGACATTCTTAACTGCAGATAAGATAATAATACGGATTGAGAATATTTGTTGTAGTTTTATATGCAAGTGGACTATCTGGAGACCCAGACAACCACAAACTTTCCGTGCTGACTTTCAGCCAATCATAATGCTCCCCTGACCTGCCGGGAGACTGTCCAATCAGTTTATGTCGGGGAATCCCTAAGCAGCAACTAAGCCACTCCCACTGAATGAGAATATGTGCAGTTCTTAAGATATGGCTGCTCTTTTTCTTAATATTTAGAGAATGATGCTTTTTTTAAACTCTTCACAACCACTCACAATCATGTCTGCTTAATAAACAATTTACAGTAAAGCGACTTTGAGTAGATGAGCTCATAATGGTGCAAATGTCTTGCCACACTAACATTCACTTCCATAAATCCCAGCTGCTTTTCTCACTCTAGTATAAATATGCAGCTTTTAGGTTCCCATGAATGAAGATGGAAGTTTTTCTCAAAAGCAAAAAGCCAGAATCTTATATTCTCAATGGGTCTCATTCACCAAGCACGTGTACGCACATTACACATACAAAAACAACTTACTCTGTATGGCTTCATAATCGTGTTAAGAAGTTATATTTCATCCTAATCAGACTATAATTACATTGAAGTATATTGCATTAATTATATTATATAATCCATATATTACCATATATAAATAATTATTTTCATCTTAAATACTTTCAATCATATACAGAGTAGGAAAAGCTTATAATTTGGATGTTACACTGATTGAAAATGCTGATGTGAAAATATAACACTTCTTTACTCGTATAAAATATTTTTAATTTTCTCTCTATTTTCTTTATTATAATTATGTTTCTTTCTTATACATCAGTCTTGTAATAATGCCTATAGGAGTGTTCTGTCTATTGAGGGGTGGGATAGTTAGAAAATATTGTTTACTTGTATATATAAAACACATTCTGTAAATTGTTCATGTAAAAATAATAAATATATTGATAAAAAACAAAAAAAGCAGAGCTTTTTCGCGAGAAGTTCTTGTGTGCATAAAATTAAGAAAGAATCCCCCCAGTCAATAGTGAATGAGACCTAGTGTCTACAATTTCATCTCATAGTTTAAAAAAAAAAATATTTATAAAAACTTGCTCTCACCAAACATCTGCCTTCCGGCCATACCCCTCTCCACTGATGACCTCTGGGCTCATCCAGTATGGTGTTCCAGTAACAGAACGGACCCCAGTACTGGACATACAGATGGTCTGAAGCCGCTTACTGGCGCCAAAATCTCCCAGCTTCACATTGCCGGCTGAATCTCGCAGGATGTTGGCCCCTGAATGCACCAGAGGAAGTGGCCAGGGAGAGCACTTAACATACAGTGGTGGCTATTTTATAGGTTGGCTATATTAGAGATTTACAAGCTATAATATGTGTATATAATATGTCCAAAACTATTTGCATAAGAAAACACACTTAGGGCCCACTCATATATATATATATATATATAATTTTATTTTTTTTCAATTCTGTTATCATTATCATACAGTGTCTTGCGGCCCCCTTGAACCTTGCGACCTTTTGCCACATTTCAGGCTTCAAACATTTTTTGTGAAGAATCAACAACAAGTGGGATACAATCATTTGATTACAGCTGTAAGTCGCTTGGGGTATGTCTCTATCAGTTTTGCCCATTCCTCCCACAGCTCGAGCTCAGTGAGGTTGGATGGAGAGCGTTTGTGAACAGCAGTTTTCAGTTCTTTCCACAGATTCTCGATTGGATTCAGGTCTGGACTTTGACTTGGCCATTCTAACACCTGGATATGTTTATTTTTGAACCATTCCATTGTAGATTTTGCTTTATGTTTTGGATCATTGTCTTGTTGGAAGACAAATCTCCGTCCCAGTCTCCGGTCTTTTGCAGACTCAATTAGGTTTTCTTCCAGAATGGTCCTGTATTTGGCTCCATCCACCTTCCCATTAATTTTAACCATCTTCCCTGTCCCTGCTGAAGAAAAGCAGACCCAAACCATGATGCTGCCACCACCATGTTTGACAGTGGGGATGGTGTGTTCAGGGTGATGAACTGTGTTTGCTTTTACGCCAAACATAACGTTTTGCATTGTTGCCAAAAAGTTCAATTTTGGTTTCATCTGACCAGAGCACCTTCTTCATGTTTGGTGTGTCTCCCAGGTGGCTTGTGGCAATCTTTAAACAACACTTTTTATGGATATCTTTAAGAAATGGCTTTCTTCTTGCCACTCTTCCATAAAAGCCAGATTTGTGCAGTATATGACTGATTGTTGTCCTATGGACAGAGTCTCCCACCTCAGCTGTAGATCTCTGTAGTTCATCCAGAGTGATCATGGGCCTCTTGGCTGCATCTCTGATCAGTCTTCTCCTTGTATGAGCACGAAGTTTAGAGGGACGGCCAAGTCTTGGTAGATTTGCAGTGGTCTGATACTCCTTCCATTTCAATATTATCGCTTGCACAGTGCTCCTTGGGATGTTTAAAGCTTGGGAAATCTTTTTGTATCTAAATCCGGCTTTAAACTTCTCCACAACAGTATCTCGGACCTGCCTGGTGTGTTCCTTGTTCTTCATGATGCTCTCTGCGCTTTAAACGGACCTCTGAGACTATCATAGTGCAGGTGCATTTATACGGAGACTTGATTACACACAGGTGGATTCTATTTATCATCATTAGTCATTTAGGTCAACATTGGATCATTCAGAGATCCTCACTGAACTTCTGGAGAGAGTTTGCTGCACTGAAAGTAAAGGGGCAGAATAATTCTGCACGTCCAATTTTTCAGTTTTTGATTTATATATTTTTTTTTTGAAATATCCAATATATTTCATTCCACTTTATGATTGTGTCCCACTTGTTGTTGATTCTTCACAAAAATTAGAGTTTTATATCTTTATAATTGAAGCCTGAAATGTGGCAAAAGGTCGCAAAGTTCAAGGGGGCCGAATACTTTCGCAAGGCACTGTATATATATATATATATATATATATATGAGTATATGCAAGGGTGTACCTTTGATGTCCCTGTGGACGATCATGTTGCTGTGCAGGTAGGACATGCCCTCCAGAATCTGTCTCGTATACTTGCGCGTAACATTCTCTGTCAAAGCCCCATAGGCCTTTAGCTGGTCTTTGACTGAACCCTGGGGGACATAAACCACAGCACATGTGAGCCACACTGAACTCTACATCACAACCACAGTATTGCTATCAAACAGGTAGATTTGGAGTGGTTAAGATATTTTGTGAATGTTGTCTTCAAAAAAGTTAAGTGAATAACACTGATTAACTCTGTCACAGCACCTGTTAGTGGGTGGGATATATTAGGTAGTAAGTGACTTTTTTTACTATATTAGGTAGTAAGTGACATTTTTAAAACTCCCCCCATTCTTTTCATGAATTTCAGGTTTAGAACATAATGAGGTACATAATGGAATTATAGAAGTGTACTTTTTGTGCCATCTTCTCCAATAAGAAGTCTAATCCTTGTTGTTTTCCCAAAACTTGATGACCCAATGCTCTTCAACACTTACCCCAGGCATATACTCCATGAAAATGGTGAGGGTCTTCTCACTGTGATCTCTAAGGCAACCGTAGTACTGGACGATTCGCTCATGGTGCAGGTTCTTCAACAGCTGTATCTCACACTCTAAAGCGCTGACCTCCTGCAGAAAGGGGGACAAGAGTCATGACACGACCACAGCTGAGCCGAGCGGCTGTGACCAGAGAGAGTATGAGTGAGATGTAGGTGGAAGATCAACTGGAAAAATATAAAACCACAACACACTAAAGCCAAACAGTGGTTAAAAAGCACAAAAATACTAGAAGCACTTAGTCTTTGATTGTGTGAGCGAGCATACATTTGTATTTGTGTCAAATGATGGCATGATCAACGACAAATGCGTTGTTAGACTACCCCACTTCCCCTTGCCTAAAACCCCCCTCTGGCCGACACACAATCAAGCACAGATACAGGAAGCGACAGTGCATGTTTTTGCAATGGCAGACAGGAAAAGAATTAAAGAGTGGGGGAAAGTTTGAGAAAGAAAGATAGACATAAATCAAGAGAAAAAAAAAAAGCAAAATCAAATAAAATCAAATAAAATAACTATTTGTAGTGTACCTTACTGGTCTCTGGACTGGCAGGGTCAAAATGAACCTGTTTTGCTGCAAGTTCTCTGCCTGTGTCCACATCATAGCACAGATAAACCCTTCCAAAAGCACCCTGACCCAGCAACTTCCCCCTACGCCACGTCACTGGAGCTGTAGGGGCTGACAAGTATGACAATAATGATAAATGAAACCAATAAAATTGAAAATTTCACACAAATACAAACATCTGAAATACATCAAAGCAGTTTTAAAACGTTTATGAACATTACCTTAAATATACCAAATAATCTACATCACACTCACACTTATGAGGGACTGGGCGGTCCTGTGGACGGAGTCTGGCCTGAGTATCCACCAGCTGCCAGCTCCCTAAACTCTCCTCACTGCCGTTCAGCGATCGCCGTGATGGCACCAATGTGAACAAGTTTCCCTGGGGACGACGGATCCGCGGAAACGTCCGTCGGCCTGAAAAGCAGCATTGTTCGTTTAAAACATGACATGGGAGGACCTGGAGTGTGTGAGTACACTCAAATTTATATATAATTTATATCGCACCTTCACTATGGTCTTTATGATGCAGGGACACATGATACCTACGAGGATACGTCCCTCCCTTACCAATCTTATCATATACATGATTTTCCCGGTCTAAACGAGGAGAATGGGAAAAGAACGGACATTTGGGTCAATGGAACAGTAGATTTGTAGAACTTTCGTAAAGTAAAGTATTGAGAGGCACCTGCACAGTCCTGTCGGTTGTCAGAGTAACTCTTAACCCTGTGTGTACGAGATTTCCTGAGTGAGGGGCTACGGAACAAGAGACACCAATAAATGCAAAATAACAGTGACAGGTGCTTAAAAAAAAAAAAAAATTCACAGTATCATTCAAATACATTTCTGATTGTATCTGTCACCTTACCTGTCAGAGTTGCTGTCCAGTGACTGACAACTGCCGGACACAGAGTTTTCTGCACTGCTCCAAGGATCCAGCACCTTTCAATACAGGTGAATTGTAAGACCAATGGACTCAGATGGCATACTAGATGATTAGGTGACATCATGTAATTTCCAAGCTCCTAAGACAATTGCAGAATGTGGCATTTCTATGGGAAAATCTCCCTGTTTGAACGTAACCTTGACACCTTTTCTATACAGTACTTGAAATCTATGCTGCACATGTCTCCTTTTCAACACTTACTGTTACCAATTTATATATATATATATATATATATATATATATATATATATATATATATATATATATATATATATATATATATATATATATATATGTATATATAAACAGTTTTCAAATGTGATATTAATACAAGAATGATTTCTGAAGGATCATGTGACACTGAAGACTGGAGTAACAAAGCTGAACTAATTTTAAATTATAATAATGTTTCTCAATATTACTGTTCAAATGAGTCTAAACGTTTGTACGCTACTGTATATAAAAAAAGTTATACATTAAAATAACATCAATGTATAATTCTTTATATATATATATATATATATATATATATATATATATATATATATATATATATTAGGGCCGGGACTTTAACGCGTTAATTAAGATTAATTAACTACGGGACTTTAACGCGTTAATTAATTACGCAAAAAAAAAAAAAAAAAATTAATCGCACTTATTTTTGCCCCGCGGAACGTTTTTCAATGAATGAGTTTTGACGGACCGATTATACTGGAACACCAACTAGCGCTCATGAGTCACGACAACAACCATGAAAACAACAAACCATAGTGAACATGAACGAAGAAGCTGATGAGACCGCTTTGCTTGGCCCCGTGGATGGGAAATTTAGTTTTAAAAAACGAAATGATGGAAGCGTCGACAAGAGCATGGTTGTGTGCAAGCTATACAACAGGGGTATCCAAAGTCGGTCCTGGAGGGCCACTGACGTCCTGCAGAGTTTAGCTCCAGCTTGCTAAAGTTTCTAGTATGCCTAATAAGACCTTAATGAGCTGGTACAGGTGTGTTTAATTGGGGTTAGAGCTAAACTCAGCAGAACAGTGGCCCTCCAGGAGCAGGATTGGACACCCCTGCTATACAACAAGGAATTAGCGTATCACCGCAGCACATCGAGCCTCAAATATCACAAATATGCTTTTGCTACACTTAATAGCAAACATTGCACTGGTCTGCTGGACTGAAATAAATAAACAATATTTTGTTGATTAAGCTTATGTATTCAGTCATTATTCAATGGTATACTAAAAATACATGTGAAAAATTACTTCTCATTGTTCTCAGGTAAAATATTTATATGCGATTAAAATGCGATTAATTTCGATTAATTAATTACAAAGCCTCTAATTAATTAGATTAATTTTTTTAATCGAGTCCCGGCCCTAATATATATATATATATATATATATACACATAAACATAATTAACTCACAAAGCACTAAACTTGCTATAGTTTTAAAGCGCATATGACATATTTGTGCATGTGTCCTTAAACTCACACACTGGTCGCTTGTTTCAGGTATGAACTCGCCCTCGCTATTGATGCTGGTGTAAGATCCCTGACGTGCGATTCGTTGTTGCCGCTCAGGAACGTAACCAGGGGGCGGAGAACTTCGCCCAGTGTTCTGAGAGCCTATATAATGACAAGACAAAAGACATAAAATGTTAAAAATTAATAATTCAACAACTGCAAGAAGATATTTATCTGGTCTTCCTGTTAAAGGGGCAAACATATATCACAGTTGGACTGTCATTGCTGTGATGTGAGATTGAGATTGTATTTGCGTCGTGTTTAATTCACTGTACTGATTGAAAGGAAACCAAAACAGAGATTTAGTGAGAGATAAAATACCATATGAATGGTATTCAAATCAACACCTAACAAGTCATACACATTAATATTTATATTTCCATTTATAATTGCAATATGTCATTAATGCCACTGTCAAATAAAGCATCTGAATAACTATTTCATCTATGGCCTTCCTATTAGACTTACAGGTTGCATGATGTAATCAGACAGTAGATTATATTGAGCTCAAAGAAAATAAGAAACAAGTCCCATGCTACATGATACACTGTGACAAGGCCAGGATCTAAAAGCAAAACAGCTGAATCATGAAACTGAAGGAAAGTATAAACAAATGTCTTTTTCCTCCAGTCACAGAGCCTCAAAGAGCTTACGCTTTCCTCCAGACGCCCTTACAAGCTGTAACAACCACCCCTCCCCCCTAAAATACACACTATCTCTACAACAGGCCATTGGCCCGCCATGCTAATAGTGTCTTGCAAACTGATTGGCTGGGAGCCAGCAAGCCATTGTGGAGCAGCCAGTGATGGTGGACAGGAAAAGGAAGAGGACCAACTGCTCACAGAGGAAGTTGGAGAAACAACAGAGAGAGAGAGAGAGAGAGAGAGAGAGAGAGAGGAGAGAGAGGAGAGAGAGAGAGAGAGAGAGAGAGAGAGAGAGAGAGAGAGAGAGAGAGAGAGAAGAGAGAGAGAGAGAGGAGAGAGAGAGAGAGAGAGAGGAGAGAGAGAGAGAGAGAGAGAGAGAGAGAAATATAGTTTGGGGGGATGGGGGGGCAGGACAAGAAGATTAATAAGAAAGGTAAAGTGTTTTTCATTATGCGCAGTAGTGTGTGTGTGTGTGTGTGTGTGTGTGTGTGTGTGTGTGTGTGTGTGAACTCACTGGTGGAGTGGGTGGCGTCCTCTAGGTTCAGAGGACTGGTAGGCAGTGCTAACATCACCGGTGGACTGAGAAGTTTTTGATGCGAACCTGCTTACTGACTGTGTGATGAGATGGAGAGGAGGCCTGCACACAGACAGATGTACATATTAAGCATCTAATACATCATTTTATGTGTAGAAGAAACAACATATTATGGGAGCCTTTTGTGTACTAACTGAAACACAACCGAGTTAACATTTAAACCTCTTTCTAGTGGGCAGAGATTTAATAATCTGGTCTGCACCATCTGTCTTCATTCAGAATTAAACTGGCTCATATTAACATATATTAATTGTAAGTCTCACATTGCTTTGTTCTTGTGTCAGCAGCATGATCTTGATGCTCTTCATGTTTGAGCTGCGGTTCAGCAGATCAATGGCTTTGTCCAAGTCGTCCTGATCACGCAGGGGGATGGACAGCTGTGTGCACAAACATATGCGTAAATACAATTAATACATACATTAGTAGAGCTGCCTAATTGCTAAAAAGTATACTCAGTACTTTAGCAATGAAAGGGGGGTGTTAAAACATGAACTAATCATGTTTCCTGTCTGACCGATTCATGAGTCGAATTCATGTGTGAATAACTTGCTAGTGCTTTAAATGAGTCATTCAAAGACTTATCAATTTAGGAGACACAGCGAATCAGTCAGATTAAAACTTTTAGCAAAATAATACACAAAATTCAATAACGGACTAAAATAGCGGAAAATAATTGAGTATTGAGTATTTCTGGTAAGTGACAGCGAGTGCATTTGAATGTGAATCAATACCTCATTATTCATGTAATGCAGGTCTAACTGCTGACCGAAGAATGTTTTGACTTTCTGCTGGACTTCCTCAAACTGCACAGGCCGCCCAAACATCAGAATCCTACACAAACATATATAAACATACACACACGCCACGCACACAGAGGGGGGACATTAAACAGGAAGCAGAGATTTCTTTAGATGTGTAATCCGAGCCGGCAAGTCAAGTCAAACACACGGATCTGCAGAGTGCACACATTCCTGCGAGCACACCTAGCATAGCTGTGGTCTGTCCTGGCAGCCGCAGACAAACCACAGTCCTTTCCCTTTCCACTGCGTTACCAGTCTGAGAGCTGAGAGCTGAGAGAGAGCATGCCTGTGTGTAATCTCTCAAAAGCAAAATGCCAGTGTACATGTTGTTTTATGTCTTTGCACTGCTATTTGATCATTACTTTTATTTTAACACATGCACATTCCAGTAGAAAAGGAACTTAAATTCACCTTCTTTCACCACAGAACTCAAACTTAATCCTGACATCCTCCTGGAGAGAAAGAAAAAGAGATGTGAGGTCACATAAGGGTCATATAGGAGAAACAAGGTCATGGTTTCTGATGGATCTGTGTGTATTACCATTCTTTTGGAAGAGCTGGCAATGTTGACAGGTTTAGGTTTTGCCGTGTCGTAAGTTGATGCCGGCTGGCGCCTGGTCATCTGCAGGGCCACCAGATCCTTCATAATTGAATGGAGAGCCTGTCTCTCATCTGGGGAGAAAGACAGAGGATACAGATTAGCCGATAATTACTTTTATGTTATGGCAAAGCTAAAGGTGTAAAAATATGGCACACTCATATTACTTTTTAAGAAAGTGCAGTGCACAATATGGCAGATTTTCAGTCAATAAAGATCTCTCATACCAATAGCTGATAACTGATATGATATCCAGTGCTTCTCATGAATTACTCTGGCGAGCCGCCATGGTCTAATCTGTCCCGCCCCGGTTTCATAATGAAATATTTTACTTTTCTCTTAATAACATAAAAAGGTCTTTAACATTGTGTTTTGTGCCATTGCTTCGACAAAGTATCTATCAAACTAATTAAAATCGAAAGTGAAATCAATTTGTGGCCGACCCTTAACTGCGATCAATCATTGTAATGAGTGTCCTTGAGTGACTTAATATTTGTTTAGTTTAAAATAAAGTAATATGTTGCAGAAACTATAAACCTGCTATGTAGTTATAGCACAGGTGCAGAAGAGCTGAGAGGATGTTCTGCTCTCCTTTGTGAATAAACACTCACAGTCAGACGACTAAACCTGATTTCGAGATCTCTGTTCTCATGTTTGATGTAAGAATGAGCTGTGTCTTGGCTAAGCTCACTCGAGAAGGGAAAATATTCACAGTGTGTTGTTTGGATGGACTTCACACACCTCCGGAGAGGGAGAGAAACAGAGAAGCCTCGTCTACTGACCAATACCGGGAAACCTGTGTTAGAACACAGCAGATCAACCCAAGCAACAGACTCAACCACTTAGCTGGTGAAAATCTGTGTATTTATGTGACTAGTGAGAACATAAGCATCACTGTCTGTCTCCATATTTCCCTCTTTCTCTATTTTAATATCTCCCAACATCCTTTTAATACCAGACGTCACAGTTGTTTCCAGCTCAACAGAAGCTTGTCTATCATTTATGAAGGGCCTGATACACTCACAGCAAATTTCTTTTTCGTTCTTCGTTTAGAGAGGTAAAGAGAAGTTTGAAAAACCTTTCTATAGGTATACTTTTCTCAAAGGCATTCAATTAGATGAATATGTAAATATGTGCTGCACACATCCTTCTAAAAAATAAATAAAAAATAAACAACAAAAATGACAAAGGTGAGAAAACAGCAATTAAGTATCTGATCATCTGATCATAGCAAATTCAGCTCTTCATACTACTTATGTCACTTATTCATATTGGACATTGGACAATTGATTGTTTAAAAGCAAACATCTTTAAAGTATTAAAAATTATCAAACTTTGTCAGTGTCGCTTTCAATTAGAAACACAACTATTCACACTTGTAGATAATAATTTCATAAAGTTTAGGATCAGTAAGTTATTAATACTTTTATCTACAAAAACCTTTCTATTCATCAAAGGGTCCCAAAAAATGCACCAGTTTCCACAAAAATATTAAGTAGCAAAATTGATACGATAATAATAATAATAATAAGGATAATAATAATAAATGTTTCTTGAGCAGCAAATCATCATATTAGAATGATTTCTGAAGGATCGTGTGACTGACTGACTTTAAATTTGCAATATGAATGTTTCTACTGTATTTCTGATCAAATAACTGCAGCCTTGGTGATAATAATAAACTCCAAACTTTTGAACCGTAGTGTACATTTTAATAAGTGAGAGAAACATCTAGCTAATGATTTTTTGTTCATAAAAAAATGGTTTGATATAAAACAATGATTGAAGACCTGTTGAGGATCTCTGATATACAAAAAAAAAAAAACCATGAAGACTCACTCATTTTGCCGGTATGAAAGTGTGCTATTGATTGAAGTTCTGGTTTGAAGCTCCTCACACACCCCTTCCCCTAGTGTCACCCATCAATAGCCTAGAAATAAAACAATATTCAGGTTATACAGAAATAAAATGAGCCAACAGCTGTAACTTAAAGGGGGGGTGAAACACTCAGTTTCAGTCAATCTCATGTCAATCTTGAGTACCTATAGAGTAGTATTGCATCCTTCATATCTCCGAAAAGTCTTTAGTTTTATTATATTTATAAAAGAAATATGGGCTGTACCGAGTCTTTCTGGAAAAAAACGAGCGCCTGGAGGCGTATCGTGTGGGCGGAGCTAAAGAATGACGAGCGCGCAAAGCAGTGACGTCCTCAAGCGTGGAGAAACTCATGGCTATTGATTCTCTGCTAATACAGATAATGGTCCAGAATCATTCGGAGGCTGAAATAAATTGAACAGGAGAAACAGCAACAGCAGGACGTCCGTCTCTGTGGTATGTACTGTATTTAGTGGTCTGTCAACATTTGCGCTTGTTTACTCGCAGTTTATAAGGACATGATTCGGTTTATGGACTATTGTATGTGACTAAACAGTTTGCTTAGCAGTAGCAAGCAAAACGGTTTTGCACGTCAGACTAGTGTAACGTTATACAAAGAACAACAATGGAGTAACCGTTAGCGGATTTTTCTATGACAAAGCATGCGATCGTGTCGTTTACTGATGTTTACTCACGCAACGATAGCCAACAGCACAGACATTTGAAGCAGTTTTACTCACCGGCTGCTTTCAAAGCAGGACCGAACCTTTATCACTGGGACCGCTCCGTCAAAAACACACTTCTTTGGTATGATTTGGTGAAGTCCTGTGACAGCAGTGGTGTGGAAATCCACTTTGAGACACGACTGAAGAAATGTTGTGAAGCTTCCCGTCATTTCTGCGTTCAAATCGGTTCAAATGCAACGCTGCCTTCCCAGAATGCTGTGCTGAAGCGTTGAAGTCGCTTTATGTCACCCATAGGTGCGGACTATAACGACATAAGTGTTCACGGATGACTGGATCTCCAGCTGAGAGTGTTTATGGGTGTGCATTTCCTCTCTCTCGCTCTAGTCCCGCGCACCCTACCGGGAGAAGAGCCCGTACGGCCAATACAAGGACCTTCCGCTCTATCGACGTCAAGCTGAGCCATACCCGAAAAAACTCTCCGAAACTTGTGAGAAACCGGAAGGAGTATTTTTGACACAGAAATACTCCATCAAACGTCCAACATTAGTTTTTGAAACTTTGTCCATGTTTAGGATGGGAATCCAAGTCTTAAACAGTGTAAAAAGCTCAGTATGCATGAAACAGCATTACTCCCCCCCTTTAATCTTCTACAAAAAACAACAGTATTCTGGGCCAACAAACAATAAGTCAACAGTACCACAACAACACTGACAATTATGCATTACATTGTCATACTTCAGGGGCTTTTCATTTACAAGAATATTTTAATAGCATACCGTTTTCCTCCTCTGTGTTTTTTGGACACGCTGAAGTGCCCGGTCATACTTTAAGGAATATTCCCTTTCATGCAGTGTGTAATATAGCTGTCTGTGAATGTAAACTGTCTGCAAAGTTGTAAAAGTCAAAAGTGCCAATAAAATAGTTATTGTCTCCCAAAAGAAAGAATCAACTCAGAGCTGCCTAAATTAGTCGTCAGGAATTCCAGTCTCACATCAGTGACCTTCATATGCACTACGGTAAAACTAATGCAAGCCTATGGTCTTCATAGGCTGCTCGCAAACAACGTCTACTTTGACCCTCCTTCAAACACTGTAGCTGGTGTTGTGTACATGTCCAGAAGACGCAGTTTTCTGCTCAGCAAAAGCTAATTCTCTTTTTAAACACTTTGTAAAAACAGAGGTTGTGAAGAGTCAGTAATTAAAGAAACTGTATGTAAGAAATGTATTTTAATGAATCATAAAATGGCCCTGATATGTCTGTCACTAGACATAATTTAAAATACTTATATCACTGACAAACAGTAGTCCTGCCAGGATATTGTCATTTAAAAGTTGTTGTTGCAGACCTCAACTGATGTTGATGTTGTCATGTTGTGTTTTGACCTGAAGCTCCACCCTCCACCTATCTACCAATCACAAAGTCAGTAGCATTTCAGCATCCGGGTTGCCAGCTCTGCTCTAGTTACCACAGCTGCAGTTACAATACAAACGTTACTGCTGGATCCATTCCTACAACCTCTGTTAACCGAGATTTACAAAACACTTTGTTTGTTGTATCCATTAAATTTGGAACAGTACCCAGTTTATTTGGATCAACTTGTTTAGGACGGAGGTTCGAGTTGCATAACTAGTTCTTCCTAACTTTCATCATCAAAATTTAAATTGTCGCCATTGTTACGGTCTTTATAGTGCTGAGCTTTAGGAAGCCTCCAGAGCTGAAATTCAGGAATGGTAATTGCCAGTTAGATTCTGACACGTACAGCAAGCGGAAGATCAATCGCAACAGCTGAGCCATATCTGGTCAATCAGAGCGGAGTAGGTTTGCAGAAAGGAGGGAGTTAGAGAGAGACAGAATCTTCAGACGAGTCTTTAAAAATTACTTAAAAATTATTGGTATATGACAATGGTAAATTATGTGCAGTGTATATTATGATAAAATGAAAGTGGTTTTTGATCTATGATCCATGTAAACCTGTTGTAGCAGACCTCCAAAATAAAATGAAGAATCTATAAAATAGCATAATAGGGTCACACATTTTACTGAAGCTAGATGCACACAACCCCCATTTAAAATGCCGGAAAACTGAATGTGGAATGTTTTACATGTGTGGCGGGATAGTGAGAGTACGAGCCATGCATGCATGTTAGTGCACGTGAGAACTGAAGGACTGTAACCTGATCCATTGCTGGCACTGGGGAACCATGGCACAAACCTTCCAGCCGAGGGGAAATGAGCGGAGGGAAATATTTACCATTTAAAAATGGCCAGATTTCAGCTCCACAGGCTTCATTCCAGCCATAAAAGCCCCTCTCCACAATGCCATACTCCCTATAAACCCTATAGCTGTAATATTTTCACATTTAATTTACCCACGAAAACAGGTGGCTCACATTAAGAAAAAAAATGTGAATCAAAATGGCTGTACTGTACATTGAAACAATGTGACAAATCATTCGGTCCATAATCGTTGACAATGGACTTGGAACTTTAAAAATGGCTAATTTTCATAAATAAATAAAATCTTACCTTATAAACTTTTGATGTCCTTCAAATGTTATCTGCTAATCCTGGAAGTAAAAAACAAAACTGTGTTATCAAGAAAAAGTCTCAATTGGTATTTACACATAATATGTTAGCCATTTCTCTGAAGAAATCCATTTAACCACAGCTAATCTCTGTTATGCATGGAATCTATAGTGCCAGTATTCATTTACCAAGCACAAGCAGTATGATTTTCAGCTTAATTGTTTCTGGAAATATTGTTTGAGCATATCTATAGTATATTCTACAAACTACAGTATATTTTAAATACATTTGATGGAAAATATTAGTGTTAAATCTACTGTAACTTAAATTAAGTTGGGCAAAAATATCTATTTTTTTGATTAATCGCAATCTTCATTCAAAATCATTCTTAAAAATCGCAAGATTAATCATCTTAAAATGATGGTTATTTTCAGTGACTGCGTAAAAATGTTTTTGTACTGTGCTGACTATTAGGCAGGTGTCACTGCCTCTGCTGAACTCCCTCGGCTGAATCTTTTGCTTTATCTGCAACAAAATAATATTTTACCCAAGCTGTGAATAACTCCTGCATTGACTGTGAGTGTGATGAAATAAAAATATCATGTACCGCTATGTCAAGAAAATATTTTATTGAATTGTCTTTGCAGGCTACATGCAAAAACAAACATATATTGTAATCAGTGTAGTCAGATTCATGACCAGATGGCTCATATGAACAGTTCAAAAACAAAGTGGAACCAGTGTAGCCCAGTTATTAAAATAATTTTAATAAATATTTAAGAAAGACTAAATTCATCATTTAAATCACTGCTTTAGATCATTTACAGCATTAGCTTAGAGAAAATGTATTTCATATGGAAGTAAAAATCTAACTGAAATAGAATCGGCTCATCAATACTCTGTATCAATACTCAAGCCTTAGTTAATTAAATTATACAACACTAAAGACAAAAAAATGCCATGTCAAATCTATACAATGCAAAATGTAAAGGAAATCAGTTTCACATCCTGAAGAACTTAAACCAGGTGAGCTGTTGAGGGGCAAAGTTTCATTAGAATGCTTCCGTCAGCATATCCTGACCTTTAAAAGTGAAGCTGTGGATAAGACTGCATTCCTAATGACATTACCTGCCTGTGCTTCACTGCCAGACCTCATCACCTGCAAAACTCTTTTGATCCAGTTACAGTGGTCCGAAGGAGAGAGGACTAACTGCACACTGCTAAATATTGCGCATCCTATATTTATGGTCAACGCTAAAATTATTAACCAAACGGATGAGGTAAGGAGCATGTGCGCGCATGCCTGCGTTTGTTTCAGCGCCGCAGGTCATGCAACTTCAACTGAACCGAGAGAAATTACAGAGGTCAGGCATCGTTCATTTGCACTCATTAAGTCAAATATCCCAAGTGGCCTGACCAACTGCACCTATGAACAAGCAGCGAATGCATTCAGCTTTATTTGATGATGCTTTCTATATAAATCCAAGTCTAATTTAAACAGACCTTCAACCAGAATGCTCCACAAAGGGTTTGATGAACACTTCCTTCCTTCATGAGAGGTCTGAATATACATGTGCTGGGTTGATGCCACACCACTGGAAATCATCTCAGTTTCTGTCTTTTGTTCCTTTCTGATCAGAGTCAGACCAATGTCACTTTCCTTTCTATTTAAATTAGAGGATAAATCTAGAGTCTAAACTCCAAGATGTAATACTTTCAAGGCACAGATTCTTAACACTAACATGCTTGAGAGAGATGGATAGATGGATTGATGGAGAGAGTGAGATGAAATTTTAAATCAAATGTTGTATTTGTTAACATTACTTAATGCATTGTGAATTGACAATGTCAATTAATAAAAATCCAGCAGTGAATTGTTAAACAAATATCAATAAATACTGTAATAAATGTATTGCTCAATGTTAGTTCATGTTAGTTACATAACAAATGAGACCTTTATAGTAAAGTGTCACCAAAAATGATGATAATTAAAGCATGTTAGAGTTAAGAACCCACCTGAAAATAAAATATTTTTTATGCATTCATATACAGTACTGGACAAAGGGAACATTGCTATTTTTAATGCGTTTGAAAGAAGTCTGTTAAGCTCATCAAGTCTGCATTTACTTGATCAATAATGATGCTCAAAATTAAGTTTTGCATCACAGGAAAAAAATCCCCCCTGAAATCAATAATTATATCCCTTAAAACTCATCTTTGATCTCTAAAAAGAGATTATAGATTGCATAGATTGTAACTCTACACCAGGGGTTACACACAAAGAATGGTGTGAAAAGGGAAAAACATCCAGTATGCGGCAGTCCTGTGAAAATGCCTTGTTGATGCTAGAGGTCAGGGGAGAATGGGCCAACTGATTCAAGCTGATAGAAGATCAACTTTGACTGAAATAACCACTCGTTACAACCGAGGTATGCAGCAAAGCATTTGTGAAGCCACAACACGCACAACCTTGAGGCGGATGGGCTACAACAGCATAAGACCCCACCGGGTACCACTCATCTCCACTACAAATACACTCTAAAAAATAATTCAGTGGCTTAGTAAATATCACAGTAATAATTAACTTTACTAACTTAATAAAATCTCTCAATATCATTTACTTGATGGTTTAATTAAACATACCAAAATAATTGACTAAAAATCCAACAGTTAATTTTGTCTAAAATGTATAGTTATATTTAAGTTTTTTTCACTAAAATAATTTAGTATTCAAATAACCAATTATTTATTTTAAATATACTTAATACATTTGCGAAATTTATTTCAAAATATTTGAGAATGGAGAATTAAACCGATCTGTTTCAAGAACCACAAATATTACTTAATTAAAATCAAGATTATTAATATTTAACACACACTGAAGAAATTGAGTAAGTTTACTCGATTAAAACAATGCGCCCCTCCCCCACCCTCTGACGTGACGACAGCTCGACGGTTGAGTGAGTGCGGATATTTGAATTCTCCTCAGTCACCAGAGAGCAGTTTCTTCTTCTCAGCGTCGCAGAATTGGGGCATTTCCTCTGTGAAATTCAGGTTTGTATGTTTTTTTTTTATTATCTATATAATCATTACTGTGCTTAAAGGCATTTTATTTAATTCAAAACAACATACAGGGACAGTGTGAGTCACCTTAAGTTAACGTGTGGCGTTGGTCTTTGAAGCGCCTGCTGTGTTGCTCAAAACACACAACTTTATTCCTAAAGATAATGAATATTATGAATTTGGATGATAAAATCTTATTAAAACTGGGCACTGTTTGTTTATTGTCAGGTTATGGAGTCTGGCGCCTCGCGGTCTCAAGTTCAAAGTCCACCCGCAGACCGCTAACCTTAGTTACTCTCAGGTTTGAAAAACAGCGCTGATACGGTGGAAATGGGATAACAGACCGGTTGATTACACTTGAATTACTTTTAAATGTTTAATTTTTACTTCTTAAATGTTTGTTACATGAGTTTAAATGTTGTAAAATAACTGTTATTCTTTACATGTCAAAACAGTAATATATGCTGTAACGTTATTGCTGTACTCATCGACAATAAAGGCCATGTCATGTATGTGTTTGTGTTGACTGTGGAGTATTTTACAAAGGTTTAGAAGAAATTAAAGTTATGCTATACAAGTTAGTAATACTCATAAATAAAAACAGTTCATATTAGTCATAAATATTGGTTTTTAAAATGCTTTTTACCCATTTTTTTCTACTCAATTGAATTTGTTAATGTAACAAATGCAGTTACTCAGATCTACTTAATTTTTTTACTTACATTTACTCAGATCATATGGTGTCTATAATTGATTTCACTGCTTTAAAATGTACTCAATTTTTTTAGTGTAAAAATGTTTCACCAAAAAAATTGAGTAAATCATAGTATTAGTTTTTAGAGTGTAGGAAAAAGAGGCTACAGTTTGCACGAGCTCACCAAAATTAGACAGTTGAAGACCGGAAAAATGTTGCCTGGTCTAATGAGTCTTGATTTCTGTTGAGACATTCAGATGGTAGAGTCAGAATTTGGCGTAAACAGAATGAGAACATGGATCCATCATGCCTTGTTACCACTGTGCAGGCTGGTGGTGGTGGAGGATGTTTTCTTGGCACACTTTAGGCCTCTTAATGCCAATTGGCCATCGTTTAAATGCCACGGCCTACCTGAGCATTGCTTCTGACCATGTCCATCCCTTTATGACCACCATGTACCAATCCTCTGATGGCTACTTTCAGCAGGATAATGCACCATGTCAGTCATGCCCCCACAGTCACCAGGTCTCAACCCAAACGGGAGCTTCGTACCCTGGATGTGCATCCCACAAATCTCCATCAACTGCAAGATGCTATCCTATCAACATGGGCCAACATTTCCAAAGAATGCTTTCAGCACCTTGCAGAATCAATGCCACATAGAATTAAAGCAGTTCTGAAGGCGAAAGGGGGTCAAACACAGTATTAGTATGGTGTTCCTAATAATCCTTTAGGTGTGTGTGTATAATATATTTGTACTGGTTTTATTTCTAAAAAATTATATAGTTTTATAGGAGGACTATTCATAGACTTGGCAAATACATTTTTCAGAAGTTTGTAGGTACAGACATCCTTTGTGGCAGTTCTTAGTAGTTTTTTCTAAAGCTTTTATATAATTCATATCGATATCGGAATTATATCGTATCGACCGAAATTAAGAAAAATATCGTGACATGAATTTTGGCCATATCGTCCAGCCCTAATTGTAACACAAGCGTTATTGAAAATGTACCGAGTAAAATATTACAGAAAATTGATTAGTAATGCCTTACTACTGCATTACAGCAAAAAGTAATGTTACTGTAAAGCATTACTTTTGTAACGTGTTACTCCCAACACGTTTGTATTAGGAATGAAACGATTACTGGTTTCACGATAAAATGTACTGACGGTTATTCAATCATTTAAAATTTAATTATCATTAAAACCGTCAGTGATTTTCACGATTTTGAAAACTTGCGGTAAATCCTATCCAGTCTGGTGCAGGCGCGCGCAGCGCGTGACGCAACGCTGTTTTCTGAATGAGAAGAAATGACAGAATGCAGTAACAGCACCGGGAGATTTTCCAGCCTTCTAAAAGTACAACATCTGAGGTGTGGCCATATTTTGGCTTTTACAAAAGTCCTGAGGGAAAATTAATCGAAGATGCTCGGTCACCCTGTCTGCAGCAGAACATGCTAGAAGAAAGTCGCTGTAATAGAGGAAACACTTCAAATCTGCAAAGGTTTGCGAACGCAAGGCAAATGGACTTTGACCTCAATACCAAATCTACGTCTGGGAAATAATAGCGTGAAGCTTGAGCTAAAGACGAACGAACACGTTCGGACACGAATACGGTGACATTTAAGGAATACAATTCAGGCGTGACATTAACACCCGCCGTTTGTTTGGTGTATTTCGGCTGTGTCGTTTAACACAGTCACTCACGTCGCTGTTGCTATAGTCACCTACTTATTATAGGCTTCTCAAAAGCCATCTGTTATAATCATGTTGCGCATTATAACCTATCACACGTGTTTCTATTGAGTTTATTAATGCAATGTCTAATAATCTGATACGTTCAGATAAACCAGTTTTGTTCAGAGCGCGCTCTCACTCACTAAAATCTGCACTCGAAACAGAGATGAATGTGCGCTGTCCACAGGAGATTCATTCAGCATACGGTTGAATGTTTTTGTTCTAGCCTATTTCAGCAGCAAATATAGTTTAAAACAAACACAGCAGAACCATAGCACATCCAATATGACTGACATAAAGTTGGCTTGACGTTCGAGATTCGCAAATTTAGGGACCGTCTCTAAAGTTACATATAACATTGGTATGCACATTTGTATAAAACTAACTGTAAAGTGTTCATCTAGGTGTCTGGTATAATAAACTTCTTTTGGATTCTTAATATGAAACGCACTGTACGCAATTGTCAGCCATTATCAAATAATAATTGGTGGCTTTTAGCACAGGTAGTGAGTCATAGTTTGGTTTCGATTTGAGTCATTGGCAGCCTGTTGCGCTGATTAATCTTTGGGATAATTATAAAAGCATCCACAGCTGTTCGCACTCAAGTAGTGATCAGTTTGTATTTAAAGGGGGGGTGAAACACTCAGTTTCAGTCAATCTCATGTCAATTGTTGAGTACCTATCGAGTAGTATTGCATCCTACATATCGCCGAAAAGTCTTTAGTTTTATTATATTTATAAAAGAAATATGGGCTGTACCGAGTCTTTCTGGAAAAAAACGAGCGCCTGGAGGCGTATCGTGTGGGCGGAGCTAAAGAATGACAAATGCGCACAAAGCAGTGACGTCCTCAAGCGTGGAGAAACTCATGGCTATTGATTCTTAGCTAATACAGATAATGGTCCAGAATCATTCGGAGGCTGAAATAAATTGAACAGGAGAAACAGCAACAGCAGGACGTCCGTCTCCGTGGTATGTACTGTATTTAGTGGCCTGTCAACATTTGTGTGTCTTTACTCGCAGTTTATGAGGACACGATTCGGTTTATGGACTATTGTATGCGACTAAACCTTAGCAGTAGCAAGTAAAACGGTTTTGCACGTCAGACTAGTGTAACGTTATACATAGAACAACAATGGAGTAACCGTTAGCGAATTTTAAACGATCGTGTCGTTTACTCACGCGACGATAGCCAACAGCACAGACATTTGAAGCAGTTTTACTCACCGGCTGCTTCCAAAGCAGGACCGAACCTTTATCGCTGGGACCGCTCCGTCAAAAACACACTTCTTTGGTATGATTTGGTAAAGTCCTGACAGCAGTGAACGGTGGAGATCCACTTTTGCAACGCGACTGAAGCGATGTTGTAAAGCTTCAAGTCATTTCTGCATTCAAATTGGTTCAAATGCAGCGCTGCCTTCCCGGAATGCTGTGCTGAAGCGTTGAAGTCACCCATAGGAATAAAGTGGAGCGCGGCGCCTGGATCGACCGGATTTGCATCTGAGCGAGTGTTTATGGGAGTGCATTTGCTCTCTCGCTCTAGTCACGCGCGCATCCTACCGGGAGAAGAGCCCGTACGGCCCATAGAAACTCTCCGAAACTTGTGAGAAACCGGAAGGAGTATTTTTGACAGAGAAATACTCCATCAAACTTCCAACATTAGTTTTTGAAACTTTGTCTATGTTTAGGATGGGAATCCAAGTCTTTAACAGTGTAAAAAGCTCAGTATGCATGAAACAGCATTTCACCCCCCCTTTAATAAGCATGTCAGTGCTGTTGCGGTAGCGTCAGCGGGAGCGTTCAGCCGTCGTGTTCAGCCGCCTTGTGTGAAGACCGACAAGTGTAAAGACATCTTTTTCGACTCTACCTACGATCGACTCCACCGTAGAACGAACACCGAATGGCACTTAAGTATTTATTTCTCTGTCCTCTTTCTTCATCTCTCACAATGTGCTTTCAATACATACCCACTATCTCTAACCCACGCTCCACTATCAGACGCAGACGGCAGCGCAACACTGCTAATCTGCGTCCTATTCCTTTCTCTACTAATATTCCTCCCTCCTTTTCTCTGGGTGGAATTGTCAGTCAGCTGTAAACAAAGCTGACTTCATTCCAGCCTTTGCCACTCAATCTAATCTGAATATTTTGGCCTTGACTGAGACCTGGATCCGTCCAGAAGACTCAGCAACCCCTGCTGCTCTCTCTAATAATTTCTCTTTCTCACACACCCCTCGCCACACTGGCAGAGGTGGAGGCACAGGTTCTCATCACAAACAATTGGAAATACCACACCTCACCTCTCTCTGTAATAACAACTTGAATACCATGCTTTTACAGTTACAGCTCCGGCTAAAATCCATCTTGTAATCATTTACCGCCCTCCAGGTCAATTGGGCACCTTTTTTGAGGAACTAGATGTGCTGCTATCCTCATTCCCTGAGGATGGCAGCCCACTTGTAATCCTTGGTGATTTCAACGTGCACCTGGACAAATGTATGCTACAGATTTTCACTCCCTTCTATCCTCATTCGATCTCAAACTGCTTACTACCTCACACACACACAAATCTGGCAACCAACTTGACCTCATCTACATACGCAACAGCACTACAGAAAACAGTTTGGTCAAACCCTTACACTTCTCTGATCATTACTTCATCGCATTTAATCTACCTTACTACTCGTACACTTCCACTTCCTCTACCAGTTAGTTTCAGAAGAAACCTGCGTTCTCTTTCTCCCTCTCACCTCTCCTCCATTGTGTCATCCTCTCTTCCATCACCTACAATTCTCCTCTATGGATGTCAACACTGCAACAGACACTTTATGTTCCACTTTAACTTCTTGTCTAGATAGTATCTGCCCTCTGTCTTCTAGGCCAGCTTCTTCGTGAACACCGGACCAAACTTAGGGCAGCAGAGAGAAAATGGCGCAAATCAAACGACCCATATGACCTGAGTAAGTATCAATCTATGCTCATTTCTTTCTCGCATGATGTCCATACAGCTAAATCCTCATATTTCCACAACAAAATCTACAGCATCTCAGATACACGCACACTTTTCAGAACTTTCAACTCTCTGCTCTGTCCCCCTCCACCACCTCCCACCACATCTCTATCTGCAGACGATCTTGCCCATTTTTTCACAGATAAAACCACACTCATCAGCAGTCAGTTCCCACCACCACACACACACAATTTTAAAATCACCCACATCCACAGCCAAACATCTTCTCTCCTCCTTCTCTACACTCACTGAGGATGAAGTATCTAAACTTCTCCTCTCCAGCCATCCCACCACCTGCCCTCTAGATCCCATCCCCTCACATCTTCTACAAGCCATCTCCCCTACACTCTTACCAGCACTCACACACATCATCAACACATCTCTCTGCACCGGCATCTTCCCCACCGCATTCAAGCAGGCTCGGGTAACCCCACTGCTTAAAAAACCACATTAGACACATCACTTGTAGAGAACTACAGACCTGTTTCTCTCCTACCATTCATTGCGAAAACACTTGAAAGAGTTGTTTTCAACCAGGTCTCATCTTTCCTCTCACAGTCTAATCAACTGGACGTAAACCAGTCAGGTTTCAAAAAGGGCCACTCAACTGAGACAGCATTATTGTCAGTTACTGAAGCCCTGCGGATGGCAAAAGCTGCTTCCAAATCATCAGTCCTCATCCTCCTTGATCTGTCTGCTGCCTTTGACACTGCGAATCATCAGATTCTTCTGTCCACCCTCTCATCACTGGCCATCACAGGGACTCCACTCCACTGGTTTGAGTCCTATCTCACAGGTAGGTCTTTTAAGGTTGCCTGGAGAGGAGAGGTATCCAAAGCACATCAACTGACCACGGGGTTTATCAGGGCTCAGTGCTTGGACCTCTCCTCTTCTCCATTTACACTACATCATTGGGACCCATCATTCAGGCACATGGCCTCTCATATCATTGCTATGCTGATGACACACAGCTCTACCTCTCCTTTCAACCAGATGATCCCACAGTAGCTGCACGAATCTCAAGCTGTCTGGTGGACATCTCGGCATGGATGAGAAAACATCACCTGCAGCTCAATCTAGCAAAGACTGAGCTGCTTGTTTTCCCTGCTAATCCGACCATACAACACGATTTTACCATCCAGCTAGGTTCATCTTTGATTACCCCTTCAGGGTCGGTCAGAAATCTTGGAGTAATCTTTTATGACCAGCTGTCCTTCAAAGACCACATCTCAAAGACAGCTCGGTCATGCAGGTTTGCATTGCACAACATCAGGAAAATCAAACCGTTCCTTACGGAGCATGAAACACAGCTTCTTGTCCAAGCCCTGGTAATTTCTAGACTTGACAATTGCAATGCTCTTCTGGCAGGACTTCCATCTTGTGCAATCAAACCGCTGCAAATGATCCAGAACGCTGCGGCACGTCTTGTATTCAATGAGCCCAAAAGGACTCATGTCACACCTCTATTCATCTCTCTGCATTGTCTACCACTCGCTGCCCGGATCAAATTCAAAGCTCTGACTCTTGCTTATGGATCTTCCACAAGCTCCGCACCCGCACACTTCGACTCGCTCCTACGAGTCTACACCCCCACCAGAAGCCTTCGCTCAGCTAATGAGCGAAGGCTTGTGGTACCATCACAGAGAGGCATGAAATCCCTCTCCAGGACTTTTTCATTCATTGTTCCTGGTTGGTGGAACGATCTTCTGTCCTCCATACGGACGACAGAATCACTCGCTTCATTCAAAAGACAGGTAAAAACTCATCTCTTCCATGAGCACTTAATCTTACATTTAAAAAAAAAAATCTCCCCTCTACTTCTCTTTTCTTCTTCCCTTCTCTGGTTTTCGCTACTCTGAGTAGTGTACAAATCTTGGTATTTAGGGCACTTTTTGCATTTCTTTGCCTCTTCTTGACGGATCGCTTCCTGTACTCCTGAGTTGTAAGTCGCTTTGGATAAAAGCGTCTGCTAAATGCATAAATGTAAATGTAATATTTAATAAAATAAACTGTCAAATCATATGAAAATATGGATATGATTTATTTTACTGGGATACTGTTTGGCTTGTACACAAAATATGCTAGATTTAAATGCGTCATAGCTAGGGATGGGTACCGAAAACAGGTATTAAACGGGCCCCGGGGGTGAATTTTGAAAGACCGTTGTATCGATAAGCTCGGACGTTATCGGTTCTGCTGTCGGAACTTTTGAAAATACACGTGACGTGTGTGTGTGTGTGTGTGTGTGTGTGTGTGTGCGAGAGAGAGACGCACAAAACGACAGCGGTCAGAACTAAACAGTCAAACATAGCCTGGTTACACTTTAGATCTGTGATAGTCTGATTTTATTTTAGATTTTGGCTTCCAAAGATTAAAATAATAATATTTATGTCTAGCGCAACTTATGTAATTCCCTTTGCAGCAGTAGCCTACACTGCCATTTCTCCCTAAAACTCAAACGCAATGACAGAATCAGCACGATCAGTGATTGTTGTAAAATACAGTCTAGCTACAGTTGGTAAATTGTGGGACGCGTTTAATAATAAAAAGAGCGATTAAAAGCACAAAAATGTCCGCAAGAGATCGTTCCCAAGTCGGCGTGCTCTCTGAAACAGCCGCAACGAGACGAGCAAATTACACTTTCGGTTTCACACTCGCGTCTAAACGATCAAATGTACACAAACATCTATGTCAAAATGACCGGCTTGGAGAGTCTCTTAAACACAACAGTTTAACAGTTTTAGTTTGTGTCTAAAATGGACGTCGTTATTATGGATATTGTGTAGTGTAAAGTGTAGTGCATCTGCCTATTATCAGTCGCCTATAGATCTGCACATCTGTCTTAAAGAGGCAGCGGTGTAAATAAACATGCTGACGAATTACTACGAATTAAGCAACCAAATGCAAACAGAAAATCACTCACAGCTCTTGAATTAATAACTTCAGCTTTAATAAGCATTATTTTGGCTATTTATGATAAACTATGCAGTGTTATTTTACTAGAATTCTTCCTGAAATAAAAGCACTGCGTAGGCTTATATAATGTGTCTTTTTGTTAATTGTGTGTGTGTGTGTGTGTGTGTGTGTGTGTGTGTGTGTGTGTGTGTGTGTGTGTGTGTGTGTGTGTGTGTGTGTGTGTGTGTGTGTGTGTGTGTATATATATATATATATATATATATATATATATATATATATATACACATACATAAAAACTCAAAAAGTACCGATAAGAATACAGTTAAAGTACCGGACCGATAAGCAGTATCAGTAAAAGTAGTAATACCGTTAAAATCTTAACGATACCCATCCCTAGTCATAGCTGATAGGAAACTGATGAGAATATTGCTTGAACATTTTTATAGAGATAATATTAGAGATTATATTTACACCAAATTATTATTTATGAATTATGTGGTGCAATTGACGACGGCCAATATAAGGAAGGAAATCCCACAGAATATAAACTTGCTTTTAAAAAGTGCATAGAGCAGCTTTATTTAATTGTTGTTTGTTGATTTTCAAATATAAAACTTGTTGAAATGTTTTCAGTGTGTGCATTTGTTCTTTTTGAACATTATCTCATTTGAATAAAACCGTGATAATATTGATAACCGTGATAATTTGGGTCACTATAACAGTGATGTGAAATTTTCATACCGTTTCATCCCTAGTTTGTATATAATGGAAACATATTTAATAAATAAAATAATCACGGGTTTTCCCCTTGGCTACTACTCCCAAGTAGTCTACTACTACCGTTTCTAGCCTTTCTGGCACCCTAGGCAAGATTGATGTCTTTCACTAAAAGACGGGACGAAGCCGCAGCCGAAGCCTCGCGCCAGTTTCATATGTTTTAAAGGTTAATCACATATTTTTCAGGGGGGGGGGGCTGAGGCATAAGTTCATAAAAAAGGGCCAACTGACGCCCATGGTTATGACAGTATTACTTGATCAATTTACACTGAACAGCTATCTCTGATGTAATGTTTTTTTTTATTCAAATTAACTATGCTATAATGTTCTGCACCTGAAATAAATGAGCATGGCGTGTGGTCCGTCCAGTACTAACATTCAGTGTAATGTTTTGCTCAATGTTAGGATAGAGCGACCAGCTTAGTAGAGAACAAGTAACCAATAAGTAGGCTAACTTACCTGTATATTTCGCTTTCTTTTTTATATTTACTCTTTTTTTCTTTTCGATACTGAGCCCCTGATGGCTTTGACCTTTTCCTGATGATGAAACTAAAGCACGGATGACGACGTTCCCTGCCACCCTCTACATGATCTCATTACAGCAGCGCCACTTTCACCATGGCGACTTCACTCCAATAATCGCAACTAATCATTATGCCTCGAAATAGCAAAAGAACTAAATATTAATAATAAAATATATATAAAATAAATAAAAAATCTTGTTGGGGACGGCACTGCTACTACTGCCATTTCCATACTTATTTTTCACCAATTTCCTGAGAAGTAACTTTTTTCTGTTGAAAATAGAATTCTCTCTTCTTCTTTTCGTGACATTGCGATTTCTCTCAACTTGGATGGATATTAGATACTGAATGAGCATCCTAAAACTGCCACTACTGCCTTCTGTTGAAACCTAAAAGGTTCACTATATGAAGCAACAAATGACTGAGATCCCCTACATTAAGGTTCGTAAGACTTTTTTTACTCCTCATTCAGTCTTTATTGAGTCTCTCTCTAATCCCATTTCTGTCTCATTTTCCCTCTCTCCTGCTTTTAATTACCTTGTAGTAAGTATGTGTGGAATCTGGAAAAGGGAGAAGGCCGTCCATGGGCCCTGTCAACTGGGCCTGCATTGTTTTGCTTGTATCCCATTTCCAGTACTTGCCAGAATCTCAACAAATTTCTCTTACCATTTCCCGCCTCTAACCACCTCTCGCCTGATTTTAGGCTGTTTAGTCTGTGGCTGGTTTTCCCAGCCGTGGCGCTGAGGCTGTTGGCTTTTGCTCATGGAGGGGCTTACAGTACAAGAGACTCAGAGGCTTACAGCACAAATCCCCATAGGGTTCCCAACACTCTGGAGTGGCTAGTCTAAAACTGTTCCTGTCAGCTCTGGGGTAGAGATTAGGGCTGTCAACGAATATTCTAAATTCGAATATATATTCGAATAGTTTTAAAAAAAACGAATTCCCAAGGTGAAAATTAATATTGGAATTTTTTTTTAAAAGCGGAAAAAAATCCCCCGCCGCGGTAGTAGAGGCGTGGCTGTCTGCTTTGCGAGTGAGCACGTGCATGGGGGTTCATGGACAGGTCAAATGGACTGCTTTCACTGGTGTGATTATTTACCATGTCAGTGAAAAGTTCCATGTTTAGCACAGCTCGCTCGGAGCGCTTAATATGCTGTAAAATTCAATTAATATTAATAATATTTGTTTCAATCACTGAATGAAGCCTGCTATTTTTGGGACAAGAGTCGCGAGTCTCACGACCTTAAATTGTAGGGGTGTAAGAAAATATCGATACACGTGAATATCGCGATATTATGTTTGGCAATACTGTATCGATTCTCAAAAACGCTGTATCGATATTTATTTATTTATTTATTTACATCCAAGATTCGTGGCTTTGTGTTCGGTTTAAAGCACAGACTGTATAACACCCAACCGCTAGCTGGCAGTGTTATCTCAGAACGTATAACTGACGCGGAGCCGGAGAAGCGCTTGGTGAAAGTGAGTGGATTACTAGTGTTTACATTAGCAAATCCAGCTCTCAAGACGATAGAATTATTCCGCTCCTGCAGTATACAGAGCTGAAGTGTGGACTCATGTTGGCTTCAGCTAAAAAGAAGCCACTAAGGAAATCGACAAGAATCATTTTGTTTGCAAAATAGGCCAAGTTATAATCTAATACTCGGGAAACACATTGAAACAGAGAGCTCGCTTAACATCGTGACGTCACCCGCGCTGCTGAGAAGCATTTCGATAGAATGTCCTGCACGCTTTCCTCTCAGTAACAAAATAAACACACTCCAAAACTGACAGCGGTGGCAGGAGAACGAAAGATAATTGCGATGTGGATATGGATGCACCAGCTCTGCAGTTCAGTACTTGAAATAGCACTTTATACAATAGACTGCTTTATAGAAAACAGCTTTAGGCCCCGATCACACAGAACGCGTTTTTCAGGTTTGAAAACGCGAGGCGCACTGCACTCCCTTTTTTGGTTGGCGTTTTCTCATTCAAAAATGAGCAGTGCGCTTTAATGTTTCTAGGCAACCCCCGAATCACTTGTACTGTCAGTCAAATCAATATAACGGTCAACACAACAGAAGGCCCGCCGCTTCATTCATTCGACTGGACAACAGAAAATAAACGCGATAATGTTGCACACTTTTCCACTCAGAGTTGACTTTTTTTCAACTTCATGCGCTCGGAGCGCTCCTTCAAAAACCCGAGGCGCAGCAAGCGGTTTAATTGCGAGGCGCCCAGGGCGCATAAGCAGCGCGCATAACGCTCTCCGCCAAACGGAATCTATTAAAAAAAGGCGCCTCGCTGCAAAAACGTGTTCTGTGTGATCGGGGCTACTGTGTTAAATATAAAACAAACAGTCAGTCAGTCATGAAATGGACTGCACTTTCTGTTGTTAAATAGCCACTGCTATACTGTGAACCTTTAAAACATTTACACAAAGAATCCTGCAGTAACTTTACATTTCCCTCAACTTAGATTGCACATTGCATATGATTAGTGATATAAATTATACTGTATTAATTAAATAAAATACTTTGTCTCATGTTTTAGGCTTATGGTTGTGTTCTTTATTCTTTTAAATGATAAAAAACAAAACCACACAAAAAAGAAATATCGCAATATATTGCCTCTCTTACAATATCGCAATATATTGCAATATATCGTATCGTAACCCCTGTATCGTGATACGTATTGTATCGCCAGAGTCTTGGCAATACACAGCCCTATTAAATTGCTTGCACAAAACTCTTGATCAGCACTCAAAGTTTGTTCATTTAAACCGTTATCCGCAGTGAGGACGAGAGAGAGAGAGAGAGAGAGAGAGAGAGAGAGAGAGAGAGAGAGAGAGAGAGAGAGAGGTCTGCACTCTGCGGTCTTGGCCATTAGTTAATTTATATATAATAATATATAATAATTATATATAATAATAATTATATAATTTATAATAACAATCTACCTGTTTTTGTGTAAGTAATACGTGGTCAAATATGTTTAAACTTAAATAGACAAACTATACAAGTACAGTCCCTGACAAAAGTCTTGTCGCTTATCTATTTTCTAGAAATACCTGATATTAACCTGACTTTTAATTAATTCATTGGTGTTAGAAATAGCTTATATGAAAAGCTAAAACCCTCCCAAATGATGTTTAATGCACTGAAAAAAAATAATTTTCACAGAAAAAATATTTATCATTTAATCAAGACAGAAAGGTCAAATTTTGATGAACAATTTATTAATGAAGTCATCAGGAATAGCTAAGAAAGCAGTCTTGCATGCCTCCCAGAGTTCATCAATATTCTTTGGTTTCGTCTTCCATGCGTCCTCTTTCATCCTACCCCACATATGCTCAATGATGTTCATGTCTGGTGACTGGGCTGGCCAATCCTGGAGCATCTTGATCTTCTTCGCCTTGAGGAACTTTGATGTGGAGATGGAAGTATGCGATGGAGCACCGTCCTGCTGCAGAATTTGGCCTCTTTTATGGTTGGGAATATAAGAGGTAGCTAAGATTTCTTGGTATTTTAGACTATTGATGTTGCCTTCCACCCTGCAGATCTCTCGCACACCCCCATACTGGATGTAACCCCAGACCATGATTTTTCCGCCACCAAACTTCACTGTTTTCTGGGTGAATCTCGGATCCATTCTGGCTCCAGTAGGTCTCCTGCAATATTTGCGGCGACTGTGGTGTAATTCAACAGAAGATTCATCTGAAAAATCTACCTTCTGCCACTTTTCCTGCATCCATCCTTTTAGCAGGCTGTGGGCCTTGGCAAATGCCACACGGTTTTTCAATTATCTTTTGTTTAGTGCTGGCTTCTGGGCACTGATTCGACCATGGAGGCCATTTCGAGACAGAATCCGACAAACTGTTCTGGTTGACACAGGGACTTCAGGTGACCAGGTCTCGTGGAGCTCTGCTGCAGTGGAAAATGGGCTGGCCTTGGATTTTCGAGCTAACAAACGGTCATCTCGCGCAGTTGTCTTGCGGGGTCTGCCTGACCTGGGCTTGTCAAAAACGTCTCCAGTCTCTTCAAATCTTTTTTTTATCCTCTGTACTTGACGCTGAGACACATTGAAGGTGTCTGCCACATCAGCAGTGGATCTGGTCTTCAGCCTCATGATAATCAAAACTTTAGTCTCAGGGTGAATCTTACGCATGTTTGCAGAGGTCTAGTTGCAGTTGATGTGAAGGTCTAGCGTACTGGGGTTCTTTTTATACACACTTGAGACCTAATTGATCCATTATTAGTCACAGTTGAAGCTCATATGAAAAGGTGACAACACTTATGTCTTTGCAAAAACTGACTCAATGGGCTTTACCAAGCTGTGAATATTAGAATACTTTTTGAAAGTTTAGTTTTTCACTGAAACATTATCACAAAAGCTGGTGGGATTAAAATGAGCCATTTCTTGTAAAAAAATCTTGATTAGAAATATATTTCAGCGGCACTTTAGGTCAATTTGTACACAAGCGACAAGACTTTTGTCAGGGACTGTAGTTAATGTCTCTTTGTATTAATTTGTCCTGTTATTGACGTAATGGCGTCATTGACAAAATGCGCAACCAGATGTTCGTATAGTTCGAATATTCGTGTTTGTTTTAGAGGGAATATTTGAATGTCATTTTTGAGCAATTTTGACAGCCCTAGTAGAGATGACAAATAATTATAGATGGTGGAGAAGATACCAGAGTCATAAACTGGATAAAAACCCATGTTAAATTAAACAAACACATCTGACACCATCTGTGTAAGTTGTGGTGGTCTGTGCAGTCAAACTTGTGATGCAAAGGCATATTGACACTGAAGACATAGATTTTCTAAATACAGGCAAAACACAAAACAAAAAACACATTTACAAAGCTATAATTAAATACATCTAAACAGAAATAACTCTCTGCCGACATTCAGATCCTTAGTGTTATTACCTTATTTTATCTACTGTAAACAAATGTCTGATTAAAAGCTCCTTTGGTGTCTGAGATCTTTCTTTATGAGGCAACTTCTAAATTTCTAAAATGTAGACCAGTGTACTTGAAGAACTTTTAACAGACATGTGTGTAATTATGATTTATTCATCTAGAACAGTGATTCCCAACCAGGGTACTCAGTAGGGATGTCACGAGAACAGATACTTTGGTACCAAGTTGTTATCAACATTTTAAAATCCTGACGTGCTTGTTTTTTCAAAGTACTGATGGTAACCAACATTTATTCACTTTAACATGTAGGTTGAACCCAAACAGATTATCAGGGCATTCGGTCATTTTAAAACCTAATATTCTCTCTTTTAAAATGCGCTAATGGCTTCATAGTATCCAGATTGCTTTTGCTCTGCAAGTGAGATGCACAGCGCTGTACAAGACTTTAGCAGACTTCGCTTTATATTACGCCAGTTTATAAATTCAAGCGATTTTAAACTATAAAGTACTTGCACTCTGTCTGAGACGGTCTTCACTTAGTACACACTCCCGTGAGTGTCAGATTTTGGGGATTATTACCCTAAAGAAACGTTCCAATCAAGTTCCAATACACACACATTTATGCTAATTTTCGCACTGGTTATGTGAAAATTAACAGCATATCATCTCAGTCCATTAGGTCGTAGTGATAGCAGCCTTTAAAACCGGCTACTTTCTATTCAGAGTTGTTTTATATTTGATTATTACATTTCTTTGGTTTTTACATGTACTTTTGGTGGTATCGGTACCAACTACTAGATTTTTGGTATCTTGACATCCCTAGTACTCAGCATTGGAAATATTTTAATATTGCTTGGTTAAAGCAGTCAACTGATACAGGTTTTTAATGGCCAACGCTGATATGTAGAATCAAGCTGGCCACTGAATAATACAATTCTGAAATATATGATACAATTCAATGGTGGTAAAAGCTGTAAACAAACTTGCTTGAGAAAAAAATAGTATACAAAATTTGTGTGCAGGGATAGTTCAAGTTCAGTAAAGCTGCCAGTCGCATCTGGAACTCTCAAATTGGACACAAATTTGATGGTTTATTTATTGAACTAAAAATAAATCAAAATGATAACTAATAATGATTAATATTCTTTTTTATGCAAATATTTTATCAGTTAGTTCACATCCACACAGCAGCAATATATACGGTTGTCTGTAAGTCCTTAATATGGTTACGTTCACACACAGTACAGTTATTTACCCACACATGTACTTTTTTAGGATTCACAACCACATTCTTGGAAAACCCATGGTGTAGTGTGAACGGAATCGAACTGGACTAGTTGTCTTTCACCTCATACAGTGTGAAAGAGTCTTTCTGTACTGCGGTTGGGTTTTTGTGTGTGGTTTTGATAATTTATACAGCAATGGCAATATAAGCTATGTATGTGTCATTGTTCTCCCCTGGAGCTTCTTCTGTCAGATTTGTGTTAGGCGTGGCTTAAATGCTACACCCAGATATAAAAGCTGCTTTCAGTTAATGAAGGTTTGATGGATGAACTAGCAGCACAACTGGACTCTCGTTGTGTCAAAAGTTATACGTTTTAAAGGTGCCTTAGAATGAGTTGAAGCAATATGTTAACTTGTTCTCTGATATCTACATAGAAGGTATGTGGCTTATTTAAGGGCAAAAATTGTCCAGATACAGTTTTACAGGTCCATTTACAACCCTATAAATTGTCCCTAGGATGTAATGCTCTGTTTTTGCCTTATTTGGAAGACTCATGAATATTAATGTTGAACTCTGCTCTGATTTAACATGTTCTGCTTAACGTGTTATTCAGTCTACATTTTAGACTTGTCTTTTTTCGTCAACGATAATGCATGTTTATATAACGCTAGTCACAATGTAGGCTAACGTTACGCAGTGACTGTGATGTACTCTTAATAAAAGCATGCAGAAACATCATAGGCCTATTTCAGTTCTCAAAAATATAAATAACATATTTTTACAAAATGAATAGCCTTGTCAAATGACTGTCGTTTTAACTTATATGGTGGAAAAGGAAAATGATCTGTAAGCAACGTATCTACGGTTGTATTCTGTAATACAAAATAATATAAACCTTTGTCACTAGACACACTATTTAGTTTTGTGTGGTACTTGGAGTTTCCTATTGTACTAGCATCTTGTCTAGACAATGCGGTCTCTCTAAGAAACTTTTAATTGAATCAGAAATTGTTTAAACAGCTAGTCAATAAGTGAATAAATCACTACTGCTTGCAGGAATATAGTGTCCCCTTTCTTCAGTTTAAGATGCTGAGCGAAGCTTGTTGCTTGAAATGGGCCGAGAAAACTAACAATTTGTTGTGGTATCGGATTATAATAAACCTCAACCATGACTGTTGACATATGAAAAGTCCTCACGTCTCCTGCACAGCCTAAACATGACATATGTGTCATGAGAGACGTTTTTGCTATCTTCAAGTGTCTTGTTTACCATCAGTAGATTCGGCTTCGTCAGTTCCGCCTGACAATGCACATGTTTAGAGAGATGCAAATGTTGGGGGCGTGCATATAAATGATCCCCAACGCTTGCGTCACAGTTGGGTTTATGTTGGGAAGCACTTATTTTTCCGTGGTGTTTTTCATAAACGAGATATACATCTCTGTGTTTGAGACTCACAGTATGTGATGTCCATGTACTGAACTCTTATTATTTCACTATGGCAAGGTTATTTTTTTATTTTTTTATAGGGCACCTTTAACTTTTTAGTTTTATGGATGTCACCATCTTTAAAAAAAACTTTGGTCAAATCGCTATTGCAACTCCCATTGTAAATTCATACAGACAGTATTCAAGACAGTCTGTGTGAACGGAAACATTTCGAGACTCCTGTCAACTCCTGAAAGTGTGAATGCAGCCTTAATTATAAGAATCCAAATAAATGTGCTTTGTAAGCGTTTTCCACTCCATGATCATCTACTTTTTTGTTTGACATGGCTTCAATAATATAATTTTCACTGCTTTGTGATATAACAAGGCCAATTACGTACAGCATCATTTAGCTAAATGAACAATTTCTGGTTGTGTCGATAAACCCTTACTGATGCGGCTGTGGTGTCATAAGACAAAAACAGTTGGGTCGGGAAACAATGACATTTAGCCCTTCTTTTCTTACTGTAAAACACCAAAAATGTGAACATTCATTTGTTTGCATGAGTACTTGCATGTCATGCACATGATAGAATTGATACCTGAACATAGGTGGGTTAAATGAGAAAACTGTTAACAACCGAGTTATGACTTATTACCAAACATAAAGTCAGTTTTAATATTTCAAATCAAGCACATTAGCACGAAGAACTCAATATAAGTCCACGATGCAACTATACTTATAATTGTTTTTCAACACAATTCCCAGCACTAGTCAATCAGTTTACATCGGTTATTCGGGCATATTTAGCGCACATTTTATGAATGAAGAGGGAAGAAAACACTAGCCTATAGGCATGTCAGTTTCATTAGTCAAGACAGTCATCCACCCAAAACAATAACAAAACCTGTTGCTAAGTTCAACACAACTTAAAACTTTGCAAACCCTGAAGCATGTTAAATGCAAGAGTATTAATAAACCCCAAGTTAAAATACTGACCTGAGCTTGGGGTGAAGCGCAGGCAGCTGAAGTGGGACTCTTCACTCAGGCACTTTCTGCCCAGTCTTCGGAAACTCGATGTAAATCGTGAAGACAAACGTAATAGCTACAGATATTGGAATATGACTGTCCAGAAACATCCAGGCCGCTGCCATTGCTAACGCGCTTCCAGGAGCGCGGACCCCTGAGGGTCTCCCATATCATCCATAAAACGTACTCCTCAGACCAGGCAAGAGGAAAAACAAGTTTATGCTGAGAGTAAGTAACAGTCTAGTGACTACGAATAAAATATGGACGTTTCATGAAGCGACATTCTTTATAGTTTTGTGAAGACAGCATAACTACTGTACGGAGAGTTCAAAATAAATACAAGCGTCACGTCCCAAAGCTAAAGCTAAAATGTCTCATAACAGCAATGGTGCAGATATACGAGAGCTGTTTACATGAAATCAAATTGTATTAGAAGATTAGAGGAAAAGAAAGGATTTCCGTAATTCTGATGGCTTCTTTTCCTGCTAGGTTTGCATATTTTTTTCCTCCGTCGAAGTGTCTGGCCAGCTTCACTGCACGAACGTACAATTGTCACTTTTCTAGTCAAAGGCGAATCTGTAACAGTCCGTATATCATCATTAATCCTGTGCGTAACAACTTTGTAAAGACAAATAGACCAGAAAATGAGTCCTCAGCTCGATGATTGGACAACCTCCGCATTATTATGCGACAAATGATTATGAATGAAGGCATGTGACTGTGAAAGCAGCATTCAAGTATCCACTTAAACCGAAGTAAAAGCGAAAAATGTATGAGGATAACTGCAGAGGGAAAACACTGATGATCTGGACAAAAGAGCGTGCGCGTTACAGTCAGCGGCTGCTTGAACTTCGAGAACAAATTCCCCTTTCCGTTGATGACGGTTAAAACTCAGCGAAAGTTAAAACTTAGCGAAAGTGCGGAAAACACGCTCCCCGAGGGCCGTTCAATCGCTTTTGGTGATATTAAGCGGGAGGTGAGAGCTTTAGGCGACATTAGTCCAAGCATTCTCGTGATGTTGATGATGATAAACAGCAGATGCTAGGAGAATGAATCTTTAGCGCAGTAAGTTTCCTGACAGCGAAAAGGCAGGTCGTCACCGGAACACAAAAGCTCGCTTCCTTTATAACCAGCCGAATATTCGTCATGTTAATGCCCGTGCGTGGATACAATTGCTTTCATCATTTTTACTCGTCGTCGGTGGAAAAATGCATTGTATAACGTTTGTAATTTCCGTAACACGTTCAAGATGACAACTGTTAAGCACAGACTTTTGTGTACGCTCGGGGGCGCGCTTTTCCTCTCTTTAGTTTCTGTTTGGTGACGTAAAGCACACAGCACAGCATCACTGCCGCGCACACATTTATGACGTAATAGTCAGAAGATTTGTTTTAATGAAAAACAGGGGAAGGGGAATACATAGTATGGAAATAATCTCATGAAAAAAAAAGCAATTCATTAAACATCTAAAAAAATAGATAACATTCAATAAATTAGTCACCTTCAGGAAATCATAAGGTAAGCATTATAATGTCAAAAGGGAATTTTCAAAGGTGAGACTTTGGAGCGCGGTGCTGTTTACGTGAATAACGTGATGCATTGAACAAATGCACACCACCGTGTGAAGATTTTTCATCCTCCAGACAAATCATTACTGTGATTTGTATCTGGGACCAGTATTTATTTACATTATTGATGCTTTTGAATAGACACTTCAAATTAAATATATTTTATTTATATAGTCTTTATAATTAAATGTATATATCCATATTAATAGTTTTTATATGCAAGTATTTTATACAAATCAAAGTACAATTAAGTGCAACACACACACTTAACAAAACACTTTCATGCAAGCTTTATTATAATAAAACATCCAAACTCAGGGTTGATCAACACCGGCATATCATTTATTTGTGTGTACAAAAGCGTGTACAAAACTGAGAAATAAAAAGGAGAAAAGGACATTTCTGTGGGAACTGAAAGAAAGAATAATCACATTTTATTATAAATTGATGTAGCAGTTGAACAGGAGGGCTGATATAAGTACCAAGACAAAAATAAACCTGATGGGGACAAAAGAAACAAGTAAAGAGCCAAGACCTCCTTCTGCTTTAAGGCCACCTTGTTCCACTGATCAAGTTTTAGATATAGAGTAATACACTTTGCTTACATTTTTCTCCTCTCACTCAACGCATGCAGACAGTCAACAGCATTTAAAAAATAATCTTTTGCAACCTTAAATATCAATACACTTAATATCAAAGACACACTCATACATTTCAAGAACTACAAATCCATCAGAAAAGAGCAAAGAGTGTACCTTTTTCTGTTTGTTCTGTAGTTTATAAAAGACTGAGTGCTTGCAGGATATTGTGTTATTTGTACCTTGGCACACTGTGTGCAATTACAACTAACAGTTGGGCTAAACACAGTGATTTGTGTATGTGGAAAGTTTGTTCCAAAAATAAACACACATTTGAACAGAAAAGAAAATGACAGCATTGTAAAAATATCCAAATAATTTACATTTGGTGAAACATTTTGTTAGAATGAGAAAGTTGACATTTTAAAAAGCTGATGAATTTGGGTAAATAAACTCAAAAAGAACGCTGAAAATAAAGTGTTCTTAATATGAAGGATTTGAAGAAAAAAAATGCAATTAAACAGATAAGGCGTAATATGAAAATATTATTCTCGTTAATGCCAAGAGCTTTCAATAATTCCTCTAAAACTCGCAATGCATTTCCATTTCACAGTAATCTTAAATATATACAAACACAGGGACTTTTGTGGCATTCAAGTTGTTCAAAATATTTGGATGATTTTCAATGGCTTAGCGAGTCTAAAATGGATCATCTCAAATGAACAGACAAAAGGCCATTGCACTGGAAGGCAGACAAGACACTTGCAAAACACAACAAGCCACTATCATGGACTAAAACTAAGGGCAAATCTATCTAAAGACCACTTCCTTATGGCATTTAACATATACAGACATCAGTATAGCTTTACGTTTGTTACACTACAAAAGCAATAGAATTAAAACACAGAGGCATTTCATTCATTAAAAGAAACTACATGACAGCATCAATGATGTTCGTACACAAATACACAAACCACTAGAGAGGTCACAGCTTATGGCCACAGTGACAATTCACAAGATGCAGTCAGTTTCACGCTGACATGTGCATATAAAACCTGGGATGGAAGTCTTTGTTTAGATGTACATCACCCCCTTCCTGCTCAAACCCCAACTGTGTAGCAATTTTGAGTGTAAAAAGGATTCATTTATTTAACAACTTTCAACAGCTCTTAAAACTAGGAGTGACGCTGTTGGATCATTGTGACCCATCTATATTCCTGAGCAATACTTAGGAGCCACACGGTTACGCATGTACCCAAAGTCCCACCAAACCTAGTCACAGAGAAGCCTATTGGGGGGGGAAGAACAAAAACTGTGTGATGACAGGAAGTGGTGGAAGGGGGGGAAAGGCAATGGTGCGAAGAATCATAAATGTCATTTCCTCTGAGACCTAGTTCCCTGTAAATATCTTAATTTGTTGTACAAGCTTGGTCCCATGCAGCAAGGCATAAGTACAGTACAGTGCATCACAGTACATTCACTCTGCTTAGTGGTACTTACGTACAAATGCCTATGCAAGAAATCACTGAGCAACAATAAAAATAAAAGGTTTATTAAAAATGTGCAGTCTGCAGAAAAGCACTAAAATGACTAAAATAAGACAAACAAGACTTATTTATTGTTGATATGAGCATAGATAAATCACTAGGTAGCATTGAGTGTCTATTAGGTCAAACATGGAAAAGCATCCAAAAACACTAGAGGCCGCCAGAAAAGAGAGGCAATATATAAAGACTGTCCAAGTCAAGGTCTCAATTTTGAAATGAAAATGGACAATATTCAAAAAATGGAATATATTCTCAAATACTTTGAGCAAATATTGTGAGTTAACAATTACATTTGTTAAGGATATCCATGCTTCAGAATAAGAATGATATTATTTGATGGGTTCGCAGAGGCCAGTCTTTCAGGAACTAGAAAGTACTACTAATTCTTAAATGTCAAAAGAAAATAACATTTGGAAAAGGCAGGAAAAAGAAAAGGAATGAGGGGATGTAAACTCAAGCGAGTTCTTTACAGTACAGTGTACCCTGTAGATTCACACATAAAATATTCTGCACCAGCGAAAAACAAAATAAAAGATTTTTTTTCCATTGTAAGGAACATTGTTAGCTCATATAGTTTGAAAACAGTGCCGGTTGCTGCAACTAGAGGGACAAAAAAGTCTACCATGTACATAAAAGTTTGCTGAATAATTGGATTAATATACAACACCCCAGAATCATTACCTGAGTGTATAAATCTAAACCATCTTGAAACCAGTCTTACGACAGAAAGCCAACCATACTTGTACTGCCAAACAGGGTTGTAATGATGCTAATAAGTGAATCATCCCACCTATAGGGATACAAACATTTTGGTCACAATCAACTAACTGTTAACACAACACTACAAAAAATTAAAATTAAACTAAATTAAAACTAAATTAAAATTGAGCGGGAGGTGGGGGGTGTTGGGTGGGACAAAGAAAACCAAAAAATGGGGGAAGTTGATCAACCCTGTCACATGGTCAAATATCTGTGATTGTGTTATATGATGAAGAGCCTGGCTGAAGAGTGTCAAAGTGTGGATGCATGTGTGTGTGTGTATTGTGTGTCAAAGATGTGGGCAGAGTAAATAAAGGGTCATCATCATTGGCCAGTGGAGGGAAAGGTAACTTTTGGAAAAATCACTGAGGATTATGGCGTCTTGGTGATGCTCTCTGCATCCTTGGAGGCCCAGAGCTCCTTATGCTGCTTGCGTCCGAAGCCCTCGTCGTAGTTCCCTTTACTCTTAAAGAGCTGCTGGAAGTGTGGTTTGCAGTAAAACTCCCCCTGCAGTGCTGCATAGGTGCCCAGACTACAGAGAAGAGAAACCAAGAGATTAAAAACATATATGCATACACAAATATGGGATCAGTAATATAATCAGTTATTATATATATAAAAGAAGACATTTAAGGCCAGATATATTAAACCGGGTAAATTAGCGTGAGAGCGCAATTTACACAGACACCGCCGGATCATTTACGCAATGACCAACACAATCTTTCAGTTAGCGTCTGGTTTAAGCTTTTTTGGGGGGTGGTAAATAATGGAACAAACACCAGTAAACTGAAAAGCGCAAAAATTAGTAAATCACATTCTCCTCCCATAAATTTTGCATCTGAAAGTGAAACTCTTATAAATGCATATGCAATAAAGGTCAGCTGAAAAAAATAACGCCTTTCCCGTGCTAATTTTTCACTGCGTGTCTTTAGTAAACCCTGACAGTAGTTTAAAGTAGGGCCGGGACTTTAACGCGTTAATTAAGATTAATTAACTACGGGACTTTAACGCGTTAATTAATTACGCAAAAAAAAAAAAAAAAAATTAATCGCACTTATTTTTGCCCCGCGGAACGTTTTTCAATGAATGAGTTTTGACGGACCGATTATACTGGAACACCAACTAGCGCTCATGAGTCACGACAACAACCATGAAAACAACAAACCATAGTGAACATGAACGAAGAAGCTGATGAGACCGCTTTGCTTGGCCCCGTGGATGGGAAATTTAGTTTTAAAAAACGAAATGATGGAAGCGTCGACAAGAGCATGGTTGTGTGCAAGCTATACAACAGGGGTATCCAAAGTCGGTCCTGGAGGGCCACTGACGTCCTGCAGAGTTTAGCTCCAGCTTGCTAAAGTTTCTAGTATGCCTAATAAGACCTTAATGAGCTGGTACAGGTGTGTTTAATTGGGGTTAGAGCTAAACTCAGCAGAACAGTGGCCCTCCAGGAGCAGGATTGGACACCCCTGCTATACAACAAGGAATTAGCGTATCACCGCAGCACATCGAGCCTCAAATATCACAAATATGCTTTTGCTACACTTAATAGCAAACATTGCACTGGTCTGCTGGACTGAAATAAATAAACAATATTTTGTTGATTAAGCTTATGTATTCAGTCATTATTCAATGGTATACTAAAAATACATGTGAAAAATTACTTCTCATTGTTCTCAGGTAAAATATTTATATGCGATTAAAATGCGATTAATTTCGATTAATTAATTACAAAGCCTCTAATTAATTAGATTAATTTTTTTAATCGAGTCCCGGCCCTAGTTTAAAGCCAAGAGGTTTTTGCGCTGGCAAAAGCTATTAGTAAATCTCTAACAAAGGATTGCTAGCATTATTACAAAAAGATGTCCATTTGAAATTAATGCTGATCTTTTGATATTTCTGTTCAAATAATCTACAGAAATATTAAGCAGCTAAAACGTCTTTCAACAGTGATAATAAAATATGTTTCCTAAGCAACAAATCCTCATTTTAGAATGATTTGAGGGATCATGTGACATTGAAGACTGGAGTCATGGCTGCTTTGCCATCATCACAAGAATAAATTACATTTTTAAATATTTTCTTTTAATGTATTTTTGATTAAATAAACACAGCCTGTGAGAGCAAGAGACTTCTTTCAGTTTATAACACTTTTAACTGCGTTTTGCACTTTTCTGTGTCTGTGCTGTGTGGAAGTGTCTAACCTGAGTTTGGTGTTGCAGTGCTTGCAGCAGAAGCATGTGGTGTGGAAGATGAGGTTGTTGGCCACCAATCGCTCCATCGGATACACTGTCTTCTCACATGCCGCACAGGTATCCTTCTGTGTCTTGAAACTGAAGGACTGGTAGGAAACAAAGGCAATGCCATTTGTTTTCAGTCATTTAAAACAAGTTCACTCAATGAATTTGCAAGAAACAGATCAATTTTAATCAAATTACATACATTTTTTTGACTCTAGCTATAGTGCATGATTCATAAAGACAGATAGGTAGAGATAGCGAGACAGAGTCACCGCGTAATAAGCAATCAGGAAACAGATAGAGAAAAGACAAGGATGTGAACATAAAAAAAAGGGAAAAAAAGACATACCTTAGAACGCTGAACGGGCTTGTCATCAGATGTGTTTCTGTTGTCCTGGGGGGAAAAAAAGAAGAAAGAAAGAAAATTATGCCAGTGGTCCTAAGACAGGTTACCCATGGCAACACCATTTCAGGCACTGCCTTGTGCATAATCCTGCACATCACAGTCACTGTTCCTCCTAACCTGACATAACTCAAAATGTTCCCTTCCAACCACTTTATCCAGTCCCTCCATCTGGTCGCATGCTTATACAAGCACCTTTTGTCCGTGTACCCACACACACACACAAATGCAAGAAGAGGGATCAGCGAAGACTAAGCCTGGTGAGCGTTTCTAACTCAATCACCCCATGAAATAAAGACCCTGTGCACACATGCTTTCTGTTTCAGCCAGTCTAAAGCTATATGACATTACGTAACACAGGCCCATGTCCCATGGTCAACTCAGTCTGCACCACATATTCTGTTGAGCTTAATCAAAACAGCTGCCAATCTGTACAGGCCACCAAATCACACAAGGAAGAATGGGAATTTATGAACCAAACGTGCCATTTATGATAGATTTTTCAGGCAATGTTAAACCAGTACCGTGTAAGAAGCATCTGCTCGATAAAATGCTGAACTGACAGGTTATGTAACTGCTCAGGACTGTCAGAAAGCCAAAAGCAGTTCTCCACCTCCACTACAGCATCCATAACTTGTCTCTTTCGTATAAACCTAGAGCTTGAATCTTACACAGATCTGCTGGTATACCAACACACACACTATTTGCTCAGCTCAGAAAGGCAGTGGAAGTATCAGTGATGACCATTATATATCACATTAGACATTCAATAACCACTTTTCACAAATTATAGCCATTATTTAGAGGGCTCTCACACACACAAAGCCCTGGAAATGAATTACAACCACTCAGCCTCCTCAACATGATGATATTGGCTTAAAAACTGAATCAGACAAGAATGTCAACAGTATCAGACGCAACAAATTGTCTTTAATCATTTCACCTTTTCATTTATCATTTCCTTCAATGCAAAAGTCATTTCCTGTGAATGTGTGAGAGTTCTGATTCACTACTGCATTTCAAGTCATTTACCTATAGCAGCTAGTGCAGTAGAAGTCCATTAAATTGTAAAATTATGATTACGAAAATGAAATCAAATATGGTAAATACAAATGGGCAACTGTAAAGGACTCTTTTTGAACAGCTAAAATGACTGGTTAAAAGTTCGCCATGCCTGCTTTAAATGTTAAAAATAACGAAAAATAGAGATGCATCAATGTCAAACAATTATTTATCAAACCAAATTGCATTGACAATTGGCGATAAGCAAGAAAAGTCAGTTTATTCAAAAATATGGTTTATTTAAAAAGAATTTGCTTGTAATTAGAGATTGATGGATAACCAGTTCTACAGATATTTAACATTTTTCCCGTAATTGGGAATAGGTTTTGTAATAGCTGATTCACTGAAAAACTATCTTTTGGCGTTTTTAGAATTATGTGCAAGACAAACCGAAATTCAACAACTGAGTGTTCAAAAAGGTAAAAATAACTTGCCTCTCTTAATTAATAAATTAGGAAAACAATCATTAAATGCACAAGTGAGATACGTTTGGTGATGAGGCGATTACCGGTTTCACGATAAACCAATTTAAAATGTACTGACGGTTAACATTATCATTTAAAATTTAATTATCATTAAAGCCATGTTTGAGGGTTAAAAGTTTTTTAAACTCATGGTAAATCCTGTCCAGCAAGCATCTGTCTGGCACAGACACAGCGCACAACATTGTTTTTTGTATGAGAAGAAATAGTGGAAGGCAGTGACTGTGCTCTGGAGATTTTTCAGCCTTCTAAAAAGACCAAATCTGAGGTCTGGTCATATTTTGGCCTTTACAAAAGTCCTGAGGGAAACTTAATCGAGGATGGTCACCCTGTTTGCGGAACATGCAAAAAGAAAGTCGCTGCTATAGGAGGAAACGCTTCTAAGAGTCGTCTTTGTGACCACCACTCACTATAACGCATACAAGGCAAGTAGAAAATGCCAAAACTACCTCTGTGAAATAATTAGACACAAAATATTGTTTTGAGTTGAAATATTTTCTCACTCACTTGAAATTAATGTGAAGCTTCTAAGAAAAGTTTGCAACAAGGGGCTTTGAGCCAAATACTAACTAATAATTTTAGACAAGACTATAAAGGGTTACATGTAAGGTATAATAAAGTATTCATTGAACTGAGATTAAGGTTTTAAATCCATTTTGTACAGCATACAAAACACTCAAACAGAAGATGATCACAACAATTGTAGCTGAATTAATAGTAAAGTCCTCTGATTTCAATTCAATACAATCAAAAACGGAGATGCAGGACGTAAGTTACATTTGAATGAAACGAGTCCATCGTGATGCAAGGATGTGCGCTGCTATAATGTGTTGCTATCGCCGATGATCATAAGGAAGGAAATGCCACCGAATAGGAGCTTGCTTTTAAAAAAAAGTTCATAGAACAGCTTGTTAATTTTCAAATATAAAAAGTGTTTTCAGTGTGTGCACAAGTTTTTTCTGAACACCTTCATTTTACTTTAACAAAACCGTTAGAATATTGATAATCATTATACAAAATTGTCATACCGTCCCATCTCTAGATACAGGGAGTGCAGAATTATTAGGCAAATGAGTATTTTGACCACATCATCCTCGTTATGCATGTTGTCTTACTCCAAGCTGTATAGGCTGGAAAGCCTACTACCAATTAAGCATATTAGGTGATGTGCATCTCTGTAATGAGAAGGGGTGTGGTCTAATGACATCAACACCCTATATCAGGTGTGCATAATTATTAGGCAACTTCCTTTCCTTTGGCAAAATGGGTCAAAAGAAGGACTTGACAGGCTCAGAAAAGTCAAAAATAGTGAGATATATTGCAGAGGGATGCAGCAGTCTTAAAATAGCCAAGCTTCTGAAGCATGATCATCGAACAATCAAGCGTTTCATTCAAAATAGTCAAACAGGGTCGCAAGAAGCGTGTGGACAAACCAAGGCGCAAAATAACTCTCCGTGAACTGAGAAAAGTCAAGCGTGCAGCTGCCAAGATGAGAGTTTGGCCATATTTCAGAGCTGCAACATCACTGGAGTGCCCAAAAGCACAAGGTGTGCAATACTCATAGACATGGCCAAGGTAAGAAAGGCAGAAAGTCGACCACCACTGAACAAGACACACAAGCTGAAACGTCAAGACTGGGCCAAGAAATATCTCAAGACTGATTTTTCTAAGGTTTTATGGACTGATGAAATGAGAGTGAGTCTTGATGGGCCAGATGGATGGGCCCGTGGCTGGATTGGTAAAGGGCAGAGAGCTCCAGTCTGACTCAGATGCTGGTTCGATAATGCGATTTATCACGATAATGAATATGCACGATATTGTTATCGTGGGCACTTTAAAATATCGTAAATAATAATTTATTAACAATTTATATTTTTTTTATAATGCACTCAAGAATACTTTGCCCATCAACCGTATAAATGCTCAACACCGCTATATTCTGCGTCAAAGGGACACGCGCTCAGATATAAACAAGCCCAACATGCGTTTGCACATGACTGAACCGGTGAAGGAGACGCGCTGCTGAAGTGCCGCTCAGTGACAGCAGAGGGCGCTGATGAACTGCAGAATGCAGCGCTTACCCCGGAAACACCGCAAACAAACAAAAAAACGCGTGTAGTTTTTAAAACAGCCATTCGTTTTTGTAATCTCAATGTTGTTCATCACAGCACCAAATACTTAATACTTAAAGACTTAATAGGCTATTTATTTTCAAATTTAAACATTTTTATGTTTTAATCTGGACTACAACCCTAATAATTAGAACTGTTCTAATTATTTGTTATTGTTCAGTATAACTTTGAGACATACGACTTCATTAGTTAACATTTTAATTCATTATTATCAAACTGACAATGAAAAATACTTATAAAGAATTAATCATTCTATGTTAATTTCTTAGTTACTTTTTAATAACATTACAATCAAAATCAAAATAACTTTTAATGGACCTAAGATAAAACTAACAATGATCAGTATTTCTTAACTAACATTACCAAAAACATTATACTTTCTGTACCAAATGTAGCTATTGCTCAATCTTAGTTAATGCATTAAATAATGAGACCTTATTTGTTAGCCTACCTGTTGTTCTTTATAGCCTAATTATTTTGCACTTTAATCTGTTTGAAAATTGTACTTTTACAGCTCTGAAAAAAATCAAGAGACCACATAACATTGATTTCTCAATGAGGGGTCTCTTAATTTTTTTTTCCAGAGCTGTATATATTTTTGGTGCATTATTGTATTTAAACATTCAGATATTTTTGTTCTTACAAAAATAGTTCTTAAAGCTGTTATGCTATGGCAACACTTTTTTTTGCAACTTATTTCAATATCGTGATAATATCATATATCGTGATAAAACTTCATCAATTAATCGCAACATGAAAAATTAATATCGGCACATGCCTAGCTGGTATCATCAAAGATGAGCTTGTGGGGCCTTTTCAGGTTGAGGATGGAGTCAAGCTCAACTCCCAGTCCTACTGCCACATGGTTGTTGTTCAATAATAAAATTAATCCTCAAAAATACAACTTGCCTAATAATTCTGCACTCCCTGTATGTTACATAAATTCATGACATGTAAACTTTGTGCTAACTTCACATTAATTAAATAAAACAGCCATGAATGAGTGCATGTTGGAAAGAAAAACACCGAATGCAGCTTTTACCATGATCCACTAGTGTAAAACTCCTTGAATTGTATTAACATCTATTATATAACCTTTATTAAATACAAAACAAAAACAAACAAACACACACAAATAATTACAGCTCTTTGGAAATGAGTTATCTTAGTGAAATAAGATCTTGTGTACACTCATAGATAAACACAGCGCTCTGATGGACAAAAACAAGTTATTCTGAGAACATGCCAGATGAGGTGGGACTAAGCCAAGCTACACTAAAGTCAGGGTGCGAACTACGGGGGAGCTAGGGGGAGCTCGGCTCCCCTAAATAAGACATGGGCTCCCCTGAAAACGTGATTTGAAAAATTTTGGGGGGTCTCAAAAATATTGACACTGTGTTATTTTGAGGTGAAATTTCAGTGTTCTGTAATGTGATCATCGTGGATTATTATATGTAACATTTCTAAAAATATATAATTAATTCATGCATGACGGCAATTTAAATCTAATTCACTTCAATAAAGATAATTATACATGCTGTTCTTGTCATGACCATCAAGGTGTGGTGGCGCTGCGGTGCTAATTCCACTCATGTTTAGTGCATGTCAACACAAAAAACAAAAACGAATATCCACTTCTTGATCTTGGATTTCTGGAAGAACAGCAAAGGAAGCTGACCCCACGCCTCTGTGGTCAATTCTGTGTTAAGGCATGTTATCCCCAATTATGTGTAGCGGCTGGGTTGATATAGGTCTGCGCGACTATCAATGTCCTAATAAGACTAACGTTAGCTGAATGAAGGAATTATGGTTTTCTTCTGTAGCCTGACGAGTAACTTCAACCGTTCATGTGAACTCAAAGACAGTTGGATGCTTTGTTTATAGACTATTTGTGGGCTTTTTGACCTATCAATTCTTGTTTTTTTTCTTCCTTCATTAAAATCAAAGATGCTCTTCAATGATTGTCAATTGTATATTAAGAGTCTCCGCAATGCATTAAGCAATAGATTGACCCGTTTGTCTGTGTGTGAAGGAATATACACGTCCTCTCTTCCACGCGCACCCCCCCCACACACACACACCCCGAAAAGTGGGCTCCCCCAAAGGCCATGGTATAGTTCGAACACTGACTAAAGTAGTATTTTTATCCCTGAGGTTTAGAAATATGCTTTTATTTTTCTAAAATATATTTCATAAAGTTTTCAAATTATATTTCAAAAGTTTTTAGTATCTTCTGTTACTACTAGATTGACCTATTACTCTAAAGTTGGAGGTAAGGTCTCTATCTTGATCTAACATTAATAAAAATAAATAAATAAAAAAAATAAAAAAGAGACAATCAAGAAAATCAACACATGCGCTCTCTATTCCTCCACACACACATTATTAGGAATACCTGTTCAATTTCTCATTAATACAATTATCTAATCAACCAATCACATGGCAGTTGCTTCAATGCATTTAGGGGTGTGGTCCTGATCAAGACAATCTCCTGAACTCCAAACTGAACGTCAGAATGGGAAAGAAAGGTGATTTAAGCAATTTTGAGCTTGGTTCTTGGCGCCAGACGGGCCGGTCTGAGTATTTCACAATCTGCTCAGTTACTGGGATTTTCACGCACAACTAGGGTTTACAAAGAATGGTGTGAAAAGGGAAAAACATCCAGAATGCGGCAGTCCTGTGGGCAAAAATGCTTTGTTGATGCTAGAGGTCAGAGAAGAATGGGCCGACTGATTCAAGCTGATAGAAGAGCAACTTTGACTGAAATAACCACTCGTTACAACTGAGGTATGCACACCAAAATTGGACAGTTGAAGACTGGAAAAAATGTTTCCTGGTCTGATGAGTCTCGATTTCTGCTGGGACATTCAGATGGTAGAGTCAGAATTTGGCGTAAACAAAATGAGAACATGGATCCATCATGGCTTGTTACCACTGTGCAGGCTGGTGGTGGTGGTGGTGTAATGGTGTGGAGAATTTTTTTTTTGGCACACTTTAGGCCCCTTAGTGCCAATTGGGAATCTTTTAATTGCCACGGCCTAACTGATCATTTCAAATTGGTTTCTTGAACATGACAATGAGTTTGTGGCAGAAGGGGCGTGGTTCAGCGAGGGCTGCAACGGGAGAGAGAGGCGGGAGACGAGCGGTAAGTGAGTGGGTTGGACACAAACTACCAACACCTGTCTCTCATTCCAGTGATTGGCGCGGGGAGAGTATAAGAGCCATGGAGAAACGGAAACCAGTGAGAGAGAGAGAAGGGCTAGTGACGTGTCCCCAAGAGTTCCCGGATGATGTAACCCGGAAGTGACAACGACGAATGTTTTGAGATTTAATGCACACTGTGGTGCAGTATACCGTTACCTTGAGTTTATTTAATAAAACGTCAGTAGTCCAGCCGACCCCCGTGTCCTCTTCCTTACCCCACACACGATCCTCTACAGAGTTCACTGTACTAAAATGGCCCCAACAGTCACCAGATCTCAACCCAATAGAGCATCTTTGGGATGTGGTGGAGCGGGAGCTTCATGCCCTGGATGTGCATCCCACAAATCTCCATCAACTGCAAGATGCTATCCTATCAATATGGGCCAACATTTCTAAAGAATGCTTTCAGCACCTTGATGAATCAATGCCACGTAGAATTAAGGCAGTTCTGAAGGCAAAAGGGGGTCAAACAGTATTAGTATGGTCCTAATAATCCTTTAGGTGAGTGTGTGTGTGTGTGTATATATAATATATAAATAAATTGTCAAATTATGACTGCCAACCCAAATACATACTTTTGCTAAATAAAATTATACAATTCTGCAAGTGACTTTCCAAAGCATGTTGCACAAGAAAGTGCAATGCTCAGTGCAATATGGTTATCCCCTGGTCAATAAAAAAATAACAATGTAACATGCATCTACAAATGTAAAAAGAGAAGCAAACATGCACTTTATCTGGTAAAAGTCAACACACCCTGAGTGCAAGACAACCGTCAACCCACTTCCTGTTTCAGAGTTTGTGTAACACGTTTGTTTCAGAGCCATTGCCACAGTTGATTTACATATTCATGCTAAATGCACACAAATATCAAAAACACTATTTACATTTAAAAGAGGTCAAGTTGGAAAATAAATAGAGCAGTAGCAGTGAGTGTGTGAAGGAGACTAAACAAAGGGAACCTAAAATAGTTGTTTGTCTTCTAGGAAGCAGAAGTGCCAAAATAATGCCACAAACTATTGAACCCAAAACAAAGATGCTTCGGTCAGTCACAGTTTAAATGGTGGCAAAAAATGGGATTAGAGATCTGTGAGTGTTAATACTTGCACACAAGAAGCACACAAACCAATGGAGCCCTATCTCAGCCAGTGCCATCTGTCCCTTATTGCCTTATTTGTACATAGTATGAAGAAAAACACGCTTTCTCACCACACACACACACACACACAGATAGCACTGCTGCCCAACTGTCTGCACTGTGGCAGGAAGGAGTGATGACACATCATCTTCCTGTGCTGTGCTCTGCTCAGATGCATTTTATGATGATGGGTCCCAATCCGCACTCCCTAGAGATCCTTAAAAATCAGCCATCAGCTGACCCAAGTCAAGTCTTAGTTCCGTATGTATGCCATATGCAGTCTCATAAGAACCTGAAGATCACTACAGTTCGCAGTAACAGCTCCTCTGGGTTTCACAAAAATCTCGAAAAAAAAGATGAAAAAAAAAAAAAAAACACTGAACACCATGTTCTCTCTAAAGTTCAGACGTTTCAAAAATATTATTTGTGTAAATGTCATTTACAGGAAAAGAAATACAATCAGGCCATTAAATATAAAGTAAGGGGTTATAATGTGAAATCTAACAATGTCACAGAGCTTAATTTTAAGACTTAAAGGTGCCCTAGAATGATTTGAAGCAATATGTTAACTTGTTCTCTGATATCTACATAGAAGGTATGTGGCTTATTTAAGGGCAAAAAGTGTCCAGGTAAAGTTTTACAGGTCCATTTACACCCCTATAAATTGTCCCTAGGATGTAATGCTCTGTTTTTGCCTTATTTGGAAGACTCATGAATATTAATGTTGAGCTCTGCTCTGATTGGCTTATTTCAGCAGCACACAGCAGTTCAGCTCATGAGTCCTGACCATCTTGACAGAACACAGATCGACTAAATGACACTTAGCAAAACATCTCAAATGGAGATTGATAAAATGCAGCTTACTTGTTTATTGGTGTTTTCAGATCATCCGCACGCGAGAAAGAGCACACGTTCGTGCGGTTGCCAGATTTCAGTAATTAAATCAATATCATGCAATATCGTTTTTTCGTCAACGATATTGCATGTTTATATAACGTTAGTCACAATGTAGGCTACGCAGTGACTGATGTACTCTGAACAAGCATGCAAAAACATCATAGGCCTATTTCAGTTCTCAAAAATATAAATATATAACTTATATTTTTACAAAATGAATAGCCTTGTCAAATGAATGTAGTTTTTATATAGTGAATGTTAAAAGGTGACGTTTGCTAGAAGGATCGAGTGAACGATCTGTAAGCAAAGTATCTACGGTTGTATTTTGTAATACAAAATAATATTACCCTTTGTCATTAGACACACTATTTAGTTTTGTATGGTACTTGGAGTTTCCTATTGTTACTGTAAGCATTTTGCATTATCTAGAAAATGCTGTCTCTCTAAGAAACTTTCAATTTAATCAGAAATTGTTTAAACAGTCAATAAGTGGATAAAATACTTACAGCTTGCCGGAATAAAGTTGTAATTGCCCCTTTCTTCAGTTTAAGACGCTGAGCGAAGCTTGCTTGAAATGGGCCGAACAAACGAACGATCTTGAATTAAATAGTTGTGATATCGGATTATAAACATCAACCATGACTGTTGACATTTTTTTATCTGTGGAAAGGGAAGAAAAGTCTCCTGCACATCCTGGAACATGAAGTATGTCCACGCGAGCAGCTTGTTTTGATGAGTCGCTCCCATTTCTGCCTGACAATGAACATGTTTGGACAGATGCAAATGTTGGGGGCGTGCATATAAAATGATCCCCAACACTTGCGTCACGGTTGGGTTTATGTTGAGAGGAACTTTTTTTTCCGTGTTTTGGATTCACGAGATTTACATAAGAAGTAGGAGGCAATGATGTTTGAGACTCACAGTATGTGATGTCCATGTACTGAACTCTTATTATTTCACTATGGCAAGGTTAATTCAATTTTTCATTCTAGGGCACCTTTAAAATTCAGACTCTAAAAGGAATTTTCAAGCCATCCACTAATTTTTCATGAATGTATCTAAAATACGAGCAGTGCATAGTAGTGAATAAGTGATTATACCACAGACAACGTGTTGATTTTATGATGGAAACAATATGAAGTTATGATTTTAAAAGAAGATCAAATATAATATAGAATAATTACAACATTTAAAAATACATACTTAAATACTATTTTAATTTAACTTTTAATATTAAAGATAATTGGCCAACATGACATTAAACAAATAGATAAAAATAATAAAATCATTCTGAAGGATGACATTAAAACTTTTCTGATCAGTGACAATAAAGAAAGAAAAACCTTGTTAGTTTCAGATTCAAATGTTCTAAACAAAGCAAAGTCTGGCAGAGAGAGTGTACACAAGACAGAACAAGTTTAATAAATACCATCCCAAATTTAAAACGTTAAAGCCAACCAGATGGGCTGCAAGTCATACAATGACCCAGGGCAGTGTGTACATATTTCAACCAATTGCTCCCCCTCAAACACTGGCAGGCCAGTATGATTTGTGATGCCCTGCCATCCAAAGGTCAGTATTTTACCCTTTCCCACAGCCACAAGCGATGTATACACACAACATTCACTCTCCATTACTTTTGCTCTCTGGTACTAGACTACAGACACCCTTTTAATCTCATTAGCTAGACAAAATCCCATCAGCTGCTCCCCATGGGTCCAGACAGCCGGGGAGTTCAGCGGGCTGAGGCGGCAAGTTGCAACAACCTTCTTGTGGTCACCACCAGCCAAACTCATGCTCACCTTGAGTCGAATGCATCTTGTGATCATTCAAACAACTTTCAAATATGACCTGGAATGCAGACAGGACATGTTACAATTGTAAGGCATCTGCAAATTCCAACAGAAATTGCCTGATTTAACATGCGCCAACATGCACGCTATACTACAGTTAATAATAGGTGTTAATGGCAGTCGGTTTTCAGTGACCACTTGTAGATTGATAATCAAGCAGGTAATACAAACAAGGCCACATAGACATGGAGCGAATGGTTTGGCTGACGTCCCATTTGCCACATTCTGCCAAGCTAATAATTTGTAAAGAACAAGAGCAACGAGTCAGATTTAGAAGACAAAACTCTATTGTCAAAATTCCTGGCAATGCAGATATGAGGCTCATGCAGCAGCCCTGAGGGAGTCTGGCTGGGCTCCATGAATGAGATGCAATGTACTGAAAGATGCTAGAGGGCCCATTTTTAAAGCCAAGTTATGATTGATCTCCCAGTAACTAAAAAAAAAACAAAATGAGCCTTGGGGCACCAAAACAGATACATTAATTTACCAAATGACACATTAGGGTTGGTATTTTTCCACTGGTGGTGGTGGTTATCAGGAAGTTGTTCCTGAAAGTGTCAGTCATTTTGTGCATTTCTCTACTCCAATTCTAGACAGACAACTCAAATGAGATATAGACAGAAAGGACTAAAATATTCAAAGCGTTTGGTTGCCAATTTCTCTTGTATCTAGTTGCATGACTGGTTTAGGTTTTAAATGAAGCCTTGAGGTAGAAATTTGAATAAGCCAAACTCAAGTTCTTTCGTACCATTGTTAGGCTTATTTCCTGGGCTTTAACTGCTTCTCTAACCACAATAGAGCTAGTTTTCGTAAACCAGAGCTGACTGAATTCTATCTGAGAGCAGAAACTCTGGGTTGGAAGGAAGGAGCGAGTGACTGTGGGGAAAAATGCTGAGGCTCAAACACTTCTAAAGAAGAACATGAGTCTTCACCAATGTGTTGAGCCACAGACAGAAGCTGACGCTGGAGTAGACACATGGATGTGAAACTTTAAATGTGTTGAGGCAGAAAAAAAAGCCTGTACTGTAAACGTTTTAAAGAGAATTCATGTGGGCAGGGTTGAAGAGGAACAGTCTAAGGTTTCATTTGACTCCAGAACACCCCTTTGACCAAGAGAAAGTCCATGGTGTAAGATTTCACCGGATAAATCTGAAGTGGCGCCACTAGAACACACCTGCAAAAATAATGATTGTTTTCAAACACGGTTTCCAAAGTACCTCCCCATTTTCTGTAGACTCCGGTATGTTTGCAAAAAGCTTTGCGTTTTTACATCAAAATGGGAAGAAAACCAGTGGATCTTAAACGGTACTGCTAGGACATCTCTATTTTGAAGCTTTTCAGACATGTTCAGACAGAGTACGAAACTTGATCTAGGCACTTTGTGGTACTTCACAAAACACTGCAGTCATCATCTACCATACCATGATCTTATCACAGGAAAGGGAGTGCATTTTGCAATCAGAACTCAAGAAACATACTGACAGAATTGCCAAGGGACATTGCTCCGTTCCATGGAATTTAAAAAGACATGTAGAGATGGCAAACATCTTCTCTTCTGCTATTACGCAGGACACTTCACAGACTAATTGTCACACAGCAAATTAAATAATATTTTTTTTTAAACAGCTTAAAAAGGCCCCTTTACGAAGACTAAAAAAAAGTGAAATACAAATGGCTAAGAATGTTTAATTTCGGGTTAAACTCGATGCAAGCAAAAGGGTCAAGAGGCCAAAACACTCAGTGATACTTGACTCTCATAAACAAGCATAATTTGATGAAAAGTACATTATACAACAAATACATGCATGTACGGTGAGCTAACAATATTGCTCAACTCAAAGACATACGGCTGGGACACTACAGAAAACAACTGCATCAAATGTGGCGCTACAGCTAGTCACTCAGTGGAAAGTTCTATTTAAGCCTATGGAGCAAGCCTAATTTCTTCTTTCTCCATATAAGGACACATTTTTTTGCAAAGGAAAAAAAGGGTTCCATTATCACTCTGCAGAGGCTGTCCCAGAGTCCTTGTTGGCATAATTTCATTAGTATCGAGCTCTAAGAATAGTCAAGAGACTAAGAGTAGATCATGGACCAGAACCTCGGTGTGTGACATTCAGCTGTAACATGAACGTCGCTGAGGTTTTTACAAGAGAAAACTGCGTTCGAGAGTAGACTTGGACAGGCTTGAATGAACAAACAGATGCTCATGATTCCATTCTTCTGATATTCCTATGAATGAGAACTTAGAAAGAAATTCTGCTATGATTTCTTGGGATGTAACACAAAAACCTTTTAAGTTCCTACAAGTTACAACATTCTGTTGGAACACCTGGAATGACATGCCTCCCTCCACCACATCATTCGTTTGTTTCTGACAACTGGACAGTTGATGCCGCAGGCTGTCATCTCCTCTCCACATGAATAATCTGTGTACACAATCCTCTGGGCTTAGTTTCATCTGAAAACCCACAGTGCTTCTGCCATCTGCTCTCAACTTCTCTGTACAACAGAGATTGACACCTCTAATGCAAGAAGACATCATTAAAAAGCAACACCTGCTTCTGAAATAAATGGTACTATAAAAGCAATTACATGTGTATTTTTACCATTTGCTCTTTCAAGCACATCATTAGCTAAAACCATTTTCTTTGTACATTTTCCTCATGTTGCTGAATGCCCAATGGAGTCAATTTAACTGAGAATGTTTGATCAGACTTCCAGATTATCCATAATCACCAAAACAAAATGCCACTGTCACTGATTATGACCACAAACAACAGTGCAAATGAGGAAAGGAAGCTTTAAAAGACTGAAGATATGCACATTTAAGTTACATTGGTTGAGTTTAATTGATAAAAATAAATCATTATACAACCGTTTGCTAGTTCTGTTCTTCATATTTGATTCAGTACTGATATGATGTATGAAACTGGGGCATTTCACACTTTGTATCACGGGTTGTTACTCTGCAGTATGCAGAATAGAAGCGGGCCAAGTTTTGCTAAATGGAAGTCGAAGCAACTATATTTTCTTTTTTATAAATGAGCATTTTACGTTGTCTCTCATTAGTGCGAAGTTAAACATGTTGCCATGACAGCATTAGGCTCAAATTCACTGGTGTGCATGTCAAAACATTTACATAAATTTCCACATCAAACCTGTGCTTACTCAGTTTTCCATCATACAGTGACAAAAAGAAAGGCTGTTGGGCTATGAAAGTAGTCAAACAGTTTATGACCAATGTGGGATGAGTACTGAAATGTCAACGTTTCAGTTTTACAGCGTTCAATTGTCACAGAGACATGAGAAAATGTGAAGCTTTACTACACTGCAACTTTGTAAAAACGCCTCGGCCAAATGACAGACAGGAGAAAGGATGCATAGACAGAGAGGCTGCGCTTCGTGTTTTTATGCAATATAACGGTAAGTTAGTATTATGAATTTATGGTTTCAAAACCTGAATGATTGCTTCAGTCCGGAAGAACAAGTCCACCTTTCCGTGAACTAAACTGGGTCGACGAAAACCAGAAATCAAAACATGGCTTAGCATTTATAGGTGCCTTTACGGTTTTAATTCGTCTGGAAAACACGCATCTTCAGGAAGACACATGACAGCTTTGGACCCTCAGCGGCTCAGACCTAGACCCTCACTACACAACAAGGTCTGATTAGTATTCATCTTCGGTTTCCAATCTAAACCCTCACAAAAATACATCTCTACAATAAGAGAACCATATGATTTGATGGATCACTGCAACACCAGCAGGTTTCAGCCCAGTATCCCAGTTAGCTCTTGATAGCTCCCTAGCTAGCGTACTGCACCTCACCACAATAGACGATGAGGGGGTCGTTGGGTTCACTCACTGCCTTCTGCTGAATCAAAGCGCAGAGACTCACCATCTGGGTTCCCTTATCAGCCTGCTATAGAGAAAGGAGACAAGAGGTCTGCAGTCCCGTCTGGTCCACTCAGTGTTCGCGAGGCGATTGAAATCTCATCCGCTTTTTGTGCTGGTCGGAAATGATGTTCTTCTCCGGCTAGCTTAAATGAAATGTAACGTTACCCGCACAGTCTCTGGTCGCCCGAGCCGTCTAGCTAGAGAGCTGACGTGCTTTGCCCCCACCTCGCTCTTTTCAACGGACGTTTTTTTTCTCTCCTCCTCATCACGCCTTTTTTTATTCAGCAGGATGTCGCACGCGATTGGACGCAGCTCGTGCCGTGTCCGCGCGCTCTCCTCCAACCTCAGAAATTCGGGGGGTTTTTTCTAATACACTTTTGCACAAAATAACCATATTAATTCCTACTTTCTCGCCTTTATTTTTCCTAATTCTTCATTAAATCGTTAGTGACTAATATTATATTAGGCTAATTCATTTTAAGCAATCGAAATATAGACAGACTGATTTAGGCTAGCTTTGATTGATGGTCTCTACAATGTAATGAATGTTAAAGGGTTTAGTTCAGCAAGTGCTTGAACTAAAGTGTTAACGTTATATATTTTGTTCAGTTGAGTAGGCGATACTTACTGGGCTATATCCTAAATGTTTCCAAATTCCAACTATTTGTAAATTGTGAGAATTTTAACCAAGGAACCGGGACGTGGGCGTTGTCTGTGTCCATTCCATGCACTTTACCCTCGGTGTCCACTTTTACTGCAGTAGAAATCATGGCAACAAACGTGAACAACTTCTATGTAATTTCTCACACCACGCTGTTATAGATTCATTCAAGCATTACCATGGCACGCAAACTTTGAAACAAAATGAGAAACCAAAGGAAGACCAGTTTCGAGATGGCGAGAGCTTTGCAACAAACTTCGACTTGACAGAGATGCTGTTGTTGTGTGTGCTTTATTAGACAGGTGAGCAAATGTAGGCCTACATAAAACGAATCAATGTAGCTCTAAACGATGAAATATTAGAATATCAGTATGTTCTAATGTTGATGTAGCTTAGTACACACAGAATAACATTATACATTTCAACATAGGCCTACTCAAATGCAGTTTAAATAGTGTAGACCAAGTGGAAAAGCATTGCGTTTGGTATGAGACCCCATAAAAGCCTCAAAAATGTAGGTCATGCAACGTTCCAAGTCTTCTGAAGTGATACAATAATTCTAAACTAGGTAGGCTATGGAGTAAAAGGAAAAAAATACAATTCAATAATTAAAAATAATTCTAATTGGTTTAACAAGTTATTTATTCCTCTGATTTTCTATGTTACTGTGTTTTTCTGCAGGTCTGGGATTCTGTGAATATATAAGATTGCAAATGTATAAGCCTACAGATAAGCAATTGTGCATAGGTTTTGTTTTTAATAAAACTTAAGACAAAGGAGAATGACAACCCCTACAAAGCTAACAGAATTAGTGTATCATGAGAGGAATTTTAAAATAATTGTATCCCCATATGAAGTTAGTAGTGAGACTCTCTCATTTGGAAACGTGCAGGATTCACCTTTCATAGCAAAGGAGGCGAGGGTTTAGTGTAACATGCAGGGAAGTAATTAATGTACTTTGGTGGTGTGTATATGTTATGTGGGTGGGAGGTGGTTACACCACCTTGTGGGTAGATACCAGGATTGCAGCTGGGAAGAAACCCTATCATTTGCATTTTCTGAAGGAAATAACCTACCAGTGGCAATTAAAGTGTTAGGAAAGTGTCGCTTTTATGCGTTGCTTGCCTCATAGCCGCATTTGTTTGCCATTATTATTTGGTATGAAGTCCACACTTAAAATAGCATAAATTTGTAGCTTGATAAAGTATGGCCTGTCTGCAAACATGAACAGGTTGCCATACTGTAGTTTCAATTTGTGTTCACTGTGATGTAAAGAGCGATGAAAGCATTAAATATGTTGACAATGACAGACAACAGGCCTCATTGTTTGCACAAGTTAACACTGTTTTAAAGGAACACACTGACTTTAGCTTATTCACTGTATCCCCCAGAGTTAGATGTAATACCATCCAGCCTTAAAGTGGTCATCTGGGGTCATTCAAAATCCCATGGCACTTCTCATAAAGATAATGAGTAAATAGTTTGGGTGTACAGTAGTCAGGGATGGGCAGTATTTCAGATACATGTATTTAAAAGATGTATTTTAAAGCCTTTGGGGAAATAATTCTCAATTTGTATTTAAATACATTTAAGATGAGTATTTTTGCATTTTCAAAAAACGTTTAGCCAGTCAACCTCTAGTTCAGACACAGCACAGGAAGTTCAAAGTCACTCATTTCCTACAGGGAAGGTATACATTTTAGCCAGGAACACTGAAGTTCTAGATAATCCAGTAACTCAGAAGCATGATCAATGACTTTATTTAGACATTCTGCAGTTGGTACACTACATTGGACTGAAACTATAGTCCTTGACTCTGATGGGGCCAACAGATGCCCGGTCCCACTGCCAATCTGCAAAAGAGAGAATGTTAAAGTCAATTACCATTAAAAACATTAAATTTTGCAAACAAAAACCCAACATGCCTTTAAGAAGTGGATCACTACCACGCCCAATGCCACAGGTTGTGTCACAGCAGCCACACACCCGGTCATCCTGATCAGCAGACACCCACCTGCAGATAAACTCAATATTAAGTCCTCACTCGCTAAAGTTGTGGTAATGCAAATGAGTGGGAACCATACCTATTGTCAGAGAAGGAGCAAGCTTTTTGCTCAACATTAGTAGGGTTGAATGCTGCATCCACTTTGAGAACACAAGTGACATAGACCTACCAGAAAAAGAAAGTTTGTACACACCATGCTAGCATGTATCCAATCCACATACACTAAAAATGTCTAGTGACTGATCACATCTACGTTTCAGTTGGAGATATGCAATTTAAGTCACAAATTCAATTTGGCCTACTGAAAAAAAAGAAAATAGATGTGATCAGTCACTAGAAAGTTCTTAATTGGAGACATGATTTCTCCCTCACTCTCTCTCTATAGATATATAGATCTATATACACAGTGTACATACAAGTCCACTGAGCTCTTGCTGGAATCGGAATGCCTCCAACTGAAACTGTAGTGTGTTAATTTGAGTCCGAGGCATAAAGCGAGAGCTGGAGCCTGTGAGCTTGGCATCAATGAGACACCTATGGAAGAGGGAGAAAAGAAAACCCAATCAATTCAGACATTCCATTATGCCACATTGAGAGCTACCTGAAATGACCTCTACTCACCCATTATTCTCAATAAAGGAGTATCTGGGTGTAGCACTAATATCAGGGACTGATGTAGCCACACAGCTATCCACAAACACACGAAGAGGAATGTGGTTGTAGGCACTCACTGAAGCCTCAATATTAATGGAATCACTCAAGAAATACTGCTTAGAAGGTCTCTCAAATCTCCAGTCATCTGCAAAGAAAGCATTTTAGCCCAGGTTTAAGTACTGGCACGTTACAAACTCATACCAACCAGTCATGAGCTTGAGGGAGAAAACCAAAAGTTCCTCAGCAACTATAGTTGAGGAATAGGGGAGCCAAGTGGGCACTAAGGCGTCGCTGCTCACATCATGCACTCTGTCAAGAAATTAGAGCCAGTCACCTTTTAGTGCAGATGATACAAGCACATCCTGCAATCCTGGATGAATTCAGTCCTCACCTTGGATAATGACACTCAATACCAACTACTGCACCACTGCTCCTGACAATAGGACCACTATATGAACCCTTTGGGGCACTATAGAAAAGGGAGAACGTGTAGACAAGCTCATCCTCAGTCACCTAGAAGTTAATAAAGAGAACAGTCACGTGGATGGTCCAGAACACCCATGATTATTTTTCACAACAGAAACCTACCCTTGATGTGCTGCTACATCCATGCAGTTCAGACTCAAAGATGAGCACTTGAACAGAAGAATCCTCTCCAGTTGCAGAACAGCCTCCCAGTGTAAAAGCAGAGGACAACAGTGGGTGCCCAGTCCCAAAGAAGTCCTTCATCACTTCCACATATACCAAACCTTCTCCACACTGAGCAGCTACACTGTTGGCAGGGACAGGATGCGGCAACTCAAAAGGGACGTCTGGCTGCTTTGGTTCCTCTGGTAGATTTGGAAAGCGCCACATCAGTTTTGCCACTGGACCCTGCAACAGCTCTTTTGATTGAACACCCACAATATCTTGAGAATATCTAAAGTCAGTCCTGACTGGAGTCTGGACAGGAAACCTTTGTGGTGCAAATACAGTATTACTGGGAACCAAAGGCTTCCTGGAATCAGCCTGTTGAGAAGCTTGAGCTAATGCCCTAGACCTAAACTTGCTTGGACTCGGATTATTTGCTGCGCTTGCTCTCCATCGCACTTCAGAAAATCCAAGCGCAAGAACAAATACCAAGCCAAACCCAACCTGCCAAAACCCCATTATTGCGAAGCTTGATTCAATAACACACTAGGATGTTACAATCCAAATTTATACAGATATAAATCAGCATGGCTCCACCTTTCGCGTGACAATTAATTTTTCACTGCACCTGCCAATTTACTCAATCAATATGTCACAGGTGAAAATCATTGATTCTTTAGTACTCAGAATTAAATGAAGTCCCATAAGGCTAGTTTATAGCTAAAGATGTTTTAATGCTGATTTCCAATGATAAGCTTGTCTTTTGTTCATACCTGTTAATATTTTAAATTCAGTTTATTTAAGTAGACTGTTCAGATTATTGTTTTTTAATGCTGACCAGCAGATTAAGAAGGAATGAAGTCTCCAATGAATCTACACACTCTGATCAACCTAATCATAACAGTTGCACTGGGGAGATAAAGGCCCAGTACCATGCATGATAGATTACAAACTAATACCATTACAGGATTAGTTTCGAATTGACAAAACCAAACCAATCTATTCAAGCTTTGTTGGTCCCATGATGCTGATCATCAGCTTTCTCTGTCAACTCAGGCTTAGATCCTGAGTTTAGGAGTTTAGCTGTGACATCAGCAGTGAAGAGCCAATCACATGTTGTCGATCAAAATTCACTTCTCGTGAGAGAAGCAGCGAGATCCATTTCTCTCTTCTGCAGAATATTACATGATTAAATAATATTAAGAATTTAAACAAATTTACACAGTAGGAAAGAGCAGTATATGGAAGACAACATAAAGAAAAATAGTATACATCAATGCAAGTAAAAGTTATGAAGTAAGTTTAGTTGATATATAGAGAGAATTTAACATTTATTTACTACTATTATAAATAAGCATTGTTAAAAGCCAGACACTTTTTTCTTTAAAAACCATTTGCTATGTAGTGACCTTTAATTTGAAGCAGAAAAAGGGTGTCACTTTTCTCCCAGCTGATTGGTCCAGTTTCAGTTTGAGATCTCTTCTCCAGAACATAACCTGCCCTGGAGCAGGTTAGCCGTGGAGCATTAGTTACTATGGAGATGAACTCTGCTAAAAGCCAAACCACTTTGTACCTAAACCACTGGTACCTAAAACCCAGGATTGACACAAACTAAACTTAAACATATCTGGCTAGCCAGCTAAAACGGCGTATAGGCCCCTAGCCTTATATGGTTCTTAAATTTTTATTCTGAGTACTAAATAATCAATGACATTCACCTATGACATGTTGATTAAGTAAAATTGGCAAGTACAGAGAAAAATTATGCTTGTCACAAGAGATGTGGGAGGGGGTCCAGACTCCAGTCAGGACTGACTTTAGAAGGCCTTCTCAAGATATTGTGGGTGTTCAATCAAAAGAGCTGTTGCAGGGTCCAGTGGCAAAACTGACGTGGAGCTTTCCAAATCTACCAGAGGAACCAAAGCAGCCAGACGTCCCTTTTGAGTTGCCGCATCCTGTCCCTGCCAACAGTGTAGCTGCTCAGTGTGGAGAGGGTTTTGTATATGTGGAAGTGATGAAGGACTTCTTTGGGACTGGGCACCCACTGTTGTCCTCTGCTTTTACACTGGGAGGCTGTTCTGCAACTGGAGAGGATTCTTCTGTTCAAGTGCTCATCTTTGAGTCTGAACTGCATGGATGTAGCAGCACATCAAGTTCTGTTTTGATGTTATCGTCCGGTATTTTTGAACTGTCCCTGTGAGTAATGTTCTTCTATTGCCTTCTGTTAAATACACCTGCTATTAAGGTTAATCAAACACGACATAAAAACCAGTCACTATATTGACTAAACTTTAGTAACCAGAATCATATATAATTTATCATGGTCTAAGGATTTATTTTTTATTTTTTAAGGGTCTTTTTCTTAGGTGACTGAGGATGAGCTTTGCTATGCGTTCAAACTTATCTACACCCCACAAGAGGTTCTATGGTGTTCCTATTGTCCAGAGCAGTGGTGTGGTGGTTGGTATCGAGTGTCATTTTGTGACGATTAAATTTAACACAGGCTCCCTCATCTGCTAATCCCACCATTTATGGACATGTGATGACTGCTTGTTTAACTCTTACAGAATGCATAATATAGGTCCTTCTCAAAAAATTTGCATATTGTGATAAAAGTTCATTATTTTCCATAATGTAATGATAAACATTAAACTTTCTTATATTTTAGATTCATTGCACACCAACTGAAATATTTCAGGTCTTTTATTGTTTTAATACTGATGATTTTGGCATACAGCTCATGAAAACCCAAAATTCCTGTCTCAAAAAATTAGCATATTTCATCCGACCAATAAAAGAACAGTGTTTTTAATACAAAAAAGTCAACCTTCAAATAATTATGTTCAGTTATGCACTCAATACTTGGTCGGGAATCCTTTTGCAGAAATGACTGCTTCAATGCGGTGTGGCATGGAGGCGATCAGCCTGTGGCACTGCTGAGGTGTTATGGAGGCCCAGGATGCTTCGATAGCGGCCTTAAGCTCATCCAGAGTGTTGGGTCTTGCGTCTCTCAACTTTCTCTTCACAATATCCCACAGATTCTCTATGGGGTTCAGGTCAGGACAGTTGGCAGGCCAATTGAGCACAGTAATACCATGGTCAGTAAACCATTTACCAGTGGTTTTGGCACTGTGAGCAGGTGCCAAAAACAAAATCTTCATCTCCATAAAGCTTTTCAGCAGATGGAAGCATTAAGTGCTCCAAATGGTCTGTGTGAAGAATGCAAAGTAGAAGAAACAGTATTTTTTGCATCTCATGCAGTTTTTGAATGTAAGAGATATGAGGAAGAAAGAAATAGTATGATAGTTGAAATAAAGAATACAGAGATACATTTTAAATATATATTAGAATTGAAAAGAAAAATGAATAGTAAAGTGTTTTTAGAATTTCTTAAAAGGACGGGTTTAATAAATAGAATATAATGCTCTGTTCCACACTCTGTAGCAGAAGGTGGCGGTAATGCACCTAATTAAGCTGGTTGCCAGCCGCAAATAAAAAAAAAACAAGAAGAAGAAGAAGAAGAAGTTTGATCAGGGTTGAAGCTAAACTCTGCAGTGCATTGACCCTTGAGGGCAAGATTTGAATATCTCTGTTGTACACAAAGAGCTGCAGTTACAACATGCATACCAGTCCTCTGTCTGCTTGCTGGAACCTGTAAGCCTCTAGCAGAAACTGTAGCTTAAATCACTTTGAGTTCAAGGCATAAAGTGAGACATGGAGCTGGTGAGCTTGGCATCAACCAGGCACCTGCGAACATTACATGAGGTAGCATCTCTTGAGGTAGCATACCCATTATTCTCAATAAAGGAGTATCTGGGGACAAAAACAACATTTCAGTAGCCATGCAGTTGTCCACAAACTCATGGATGGGAACATGGCTGTACAAACGCACTGATGCTTTTTATAAACTGGACTATGTCACCCAGGTTAGAAGGTCTCTCAAATCTCCAGTCATCTGCAGAGAGAGCGTTTTAAAGGTTTACAAGCACAGGCATGTTACAAATCTGTTTTGGATGCACAAGTCATGATCTTGAGGGAGAAGACAAAGGGTGCGTCTCAATCAGCTCCCTAGTTAGTCAGGGCACTGATCAGGACTTAAGTCAATGGGCTGACTCCCTGATCATTGCCCTGACTACTGCAATAGGGAGCTGATTGAGACGCACACAAAGACTTCCTCTGCAACCTTAATTGAGGTATATGGGTATATAGGTATATACAGGTCCTTCTAAAAAATTAGCATATTGTGATAAAAGTTCATTATTTTCCATAATGTAATGATAAAAAAATAAACTTTCATATTTTAGATTCATTGCACACCAACTGAAATATTTCAGGTCTTTTATTGTCTTAATACTGATGATTCTGGCATACAGCTCATGAAAATCTAAAAAAATTAGCATATCATGAAAAGGTTCTCTAAACGAGCTATTAACCTAATCATATGAATCAACTAATTAACTCTAAACACCTGCAAAAGATTCCTGAGGCTTTTAAAAACTCCCAGCCTGATTCATTACTCAAAACCGCAATCATGGGTAAGACTGCCGACCTGACTGCTGTCCAGAAGGCCATCATTGACACCCTCAAGCGAGAGGGTAAGACACAGAAAGAAATTTCTGAACGAACAGGCTGTTCCCAGAGTGCTGTATCAAGGCACCTCAGTGGGAAATCTGTGGGAAGGAAAAAGTGTGGCAAAAAACGCTGCATAACGAGAAGAGGTGACCGGACCCTGAGGAAGATTGTGGAGAAGGACCGATTCCAGACCTTGGGGGACCTGTGGAAGCAGTGGACTGAGTCTGGAGTAGAAACATCCAGAGCCACCGTGCACAGGCGTGTGCAGGAAATGGGCTACAGTTGCCGCATTCCCCAGGTCAAGCCACTTTTGGGCCAGAAACAGCGGCAGAAGCGCCTGACCTGGGCTACAGAGAAGCAGCACTGGACTGTTGCTCAAATTTTGCATGTCATTCGGAAATCAAGGTGCCAGAGTCTGGAGGAAGACTGGGGAGAAGGAAATGCCAAAATGCCTGAAGTCCAGTGTCAAGTACCCACAGTCTGCAATGAAGCAGTCATTGCTGCAAAAGGATTCCCGACCAATTATTGAGTGCATAACTGAACATAATTATTTGAAGGTTGACTTTTTTGTATTAAAACAATAAAAGACCTGAAATATTTCAGTTGGTGTGCAATGAATCTAAAATATAAGAAAGTTTAATGTTTATCATTACATTATGGAAAATAATGAACTTTTATCACAATATGCAAATTTTTTAGAAGGACCTATATTATGCATTCTGTAAGAGTTAAACAAGCAGTCATCACATGTCCATAAATGGTGGGATTAGCAGATGAGGGAGCCTGTGTTAAATTTAATCGTCACAAAATGACACTCGATACCAACCACCACACCACTGCTCTGGACAATAGGAACACCATAGAACCTCTTGTGGGGTGTAGATAAGTTTGAACGCATAGCAAAGCTCATCCTCAGTCACCTAAGAAAAAACACAAACAAACAAAAATAAATAAATCCTTAGACCATGATTAATTATATATGATTCTGGTTACTAAAGTTTAGTCAATATAGTGACTGGTTTTTATGTCGTGTTTGATTAACCTTAATAGCAGGTATATTTAACAGAAGGCAATAGAAGAACATTACTCACAGGGACAGTTCAAAAATACCGGACGATAACATCAAAACAGAACTTGATGTGCTGCTACATCCATGCAGTTCAGACTCAAAGATGAGCACTTGAACAGAAGAATCCTCTCCAGTTGCAGAACAGCCTCCCAGTGTAAAAGCAGAGGACAACAGTGGGTGCCCAGTCCCAAAGAAGTCCTTCATCACTTCCACATATACAAAACCCTCTCCACACTGAGCAGCTACACTGTTGGCAGGGACAGGATGCGGCAACTCAAAAGGGACGTCTGGCTGCTTTGGTTCCTCTGGTAGATTTGGAAAGCTCCACATCAGTTCACTGGACCCTGCAACAGCTCTTTTAATTGAACACCCACAATATCTTGAGAAGGCCTTCTAAAGTCAGTCCTGACTGGAGTCTGCACAGGAAACCTTTGTGGTGCAAATACAGTATTACTGGGAACCAAAGGCTTCCTGGAATCAGCCTGTTGAGAAGCTTGAGCTAATGCCCTAGACCTAAACTTGCTTGGACTCGGATTAGTTGCTGCTCTTGCTCTCCATCGCACTTCAGAAATTCCAAGAGCAAGAACAAATACCAAGCCAAAACCAACCTGCCAAACCCCCATTATTGCGAAGCTTGATTCAATAACACACTAAGGTGCTACAATCATTTCTAATGAGAAATTACTAATGTAGTAATTGCAATGTGTTTAGTTTCTCAACAAAGCTCGCTCTATTTGGCTGTTGATCATGAAACTGTTACACTGCCTTAGAAGTCTGTCCAGAATTAGATTCGTGAGGTGAGTTCATGCACAAAATGCTGCCTTACAAGCCATTGCCTGATAAGATAGCGAGGCAATGAGTCAGCTCCCTAGGTTTTTGGACACAGCCAAGAATCATTTTTTGCCAATTTACTTAACATTTCACAGCCTGGTGAAAGTCATTGATTCTTCGTGCTATCGTGCTATCATAATTATCGTTTCCTAGTTAAAAAGTTGGACATGAACGCTCTCTCAAGTCAAAATTTTTAATCCAATGAGCTCGTAATTACGACTTCAGAAGTGGGAAGAAGGATATTTCCGATAGCATGCGACGGCAGCATAATTATTAGTAGCGAAAACATCAAAATGACAGATCAATTATCTGAAACACAAACAACCTCATGTCTTTTTGTGTCTTCCTTTTTTATTAATTCAGAATCATGGCCACAGACAGAATTATACACTTAAGTATCCAAAATAATAAAGTTTAGTATGTTTATAGTCAGGCTTAGAATGTAACAAATGTTCTTCCCTCACATCGACAGCAATCTTCACAAGGGACTGAAATGGAGTGATTTAATTCAGAACCAAAGGAATTAAAGATCTTATCATTGATTTTATTATAGATTCACTTACATGTTTTCTCCCCATTACAACTGTTATGATTAGGTTGATCAGAGAATTTATTCCTTCTTGCTATATGCTGGTCAGCACTAAAAGACAATCTAAACAGTCTACTAAAAACAACAACAACAAAAAAAACAATTTAAAATATTAACAGGTATGAACAAAAGACAAGCTCATTAATGGACATTAACAACTTAAAAAAATGTTGGTGTTTGAAACATGACATAGCACACATTTAAACATGTTGAAGAATCTTAAAGAAAATATATAGTTCACAATAGTTACATTAATAGTACAGTAATAAAAAAAAGTATTCAACTATTTGAAATCAGATTATTTTTCCTGTTACACAGCCAGATTAAAAAAAAATTCACCCTATTAGTCTCTTCTAAACGACTTCCGTGCCATTGAACAGGTATCTACTTTAACACAACACTTGGGCTCAAGATGCATTTGGTTATTCATCCTGCCAATTCACAGCTCTAAATGTCTCAAACAGCTTAAAAAAAACAACATACAAATAAAGACACTGCTGGGGAGACTGGGTCAGCTGTGTGTTCTGATCTAAGAACAGTTGACTGCTTCTATCCTATACACTTTAATTGTCCCATCTACTTTTCTTTCGTTTGGGGGGATCAGGAACTGCAAAGCTGTCTTTATTAGTCCCTGACCTCTCACCCCCATCTCGTTCTGACCGTCCCTCTCTGTCCCTATGGCTCCCTTCACCATTTCGGCTATCACCATGACGTTCTCTGTCACTATAGCGGTCTCTTTCCCTGTAGTGATCACGGTCTCCACCACTATGCCTGTCACCATGACGATAATGACTTTCGCCATGACGACCCCTGTCGTCAGCATTCCTATCGCTACGAGACCCCTCTTTTGAAGAAGAGCTAGAGTAAGAGTCTGAAACCGAACTCAGGGAGCCCGCGCTACTGAAGCCGCTCATTTTGGTGCCTGAGCTGAGGGCGGGGGGTGGCGGCATGGAGGGAAATGAGGAGGAGGATGATGATGATGATGATGATGATGGAGAGTAGGACAGGTGGGGTCTGTCAGGCCCCTCAGGTGCTCCTGAAGGCAAAGAACTTAGACTTCCTGCACTGGTCCACCCAGAGGAGCTGCTGGACTTTGTGGTAAGTTTAGGAGGAACACCAGATGCTGCCACAAAGTGGTTTTTATACTGAGCCTGAGAGAAAACAAGAGCATGTTTAATAAGCTCAATAGATTATGACATCCAACTATATCTATACTAAAACAGGGTTCTTGCAGGTTTCAGTAAGTTAAATTTAAGACCTTTTTAAGACCTTTTAAGACCATTATGAGTGAAATTTAAGACAAGCATTATAAATGATCTCAGAAACTCTCAAACATTCTATTTTTATTGATTCAGTTATAGAAAAATTAAATAAACTCAGAAACTGATATCAAAATACTGAGTCCGATATTTTCGCATGCGGTTTTTTGTATTCCGAAAAATTCGTTACGCACAGAGATCTTGCACACTGAGTCCGATGCGTATTAATGAATGCGTTACGGGGATAAAAAAGCAAAACAAGACAAAGTGACGTCTAGTGAGGATAATTTGTTTGTCCTGAGGAGATGTGGAGAGACTCCTGTGATCGCGTAGAGTTTCCCCTCCTTATCAAGCGGGATCAAGACCGACCGATTAAAAGTGTCAGTTTGATGCTTTGCTAGCGATACTGGAGACACATATTAAAAAGAAGACCACTAATTTCCGTGAATCAATTGATCCCGAACACCTGGCAGTATGTCTATGGATCCGATCACACACACACACACACACACACACACACACACACACACACACACACACACACACACACACACACACACACACACACACACACACACACACACACACACACACACACACACACACACACACACACACACACACACACACACACACACACACACACACACACACACACACACACACACACACACACCTTTACAGAGACTTGATGTGCTATAATTATAGCTGTGATATAATAATATTATTTGTGGTATTTTTGCTAGAATAATAATTTACGCACTTCCAAAAATAAATTCAACCTCACGTTATGTCAATCACGCTTGCACACTGCCTCCGAAACTTTCTTTCGTCAAAAAATTTTTTGGAACAGGTTCGATTTTCTGCGTTTTCGCATCCTTAAAAACGCATTTTGAGACGTTTTGACAACTCAGAGCCATCATACATATTATTCTAGCAAAAATGCTACAAATATTATTATATCACAGCTATAATTATAGCACATCAAGTCTCCCCTTACGAAAGGAAAATATATTTACCAATATATTTTCTTGAAATATATTTTAATATGGAATAATATATTGATGGCATTATAAAATATATTATATATTCATGCAATATATTGGAAAATATACAAATGATGGCCGCTTTCAATATAATGCAATATATTGGAAAATATAATATATAAATATATGTGAATATATTGCATGATATTTTCAAATATATTGCAATATATTTTTGTTTCGTAAGGGTCTGTAAAGCTCTGTCTGTCTGTCTGTGTGTGTATGTGTGTGTGTGTGTGTGTGTGTGTGTGTGTGTGTGTGTGTGTGTGTGTGTGTGTGTGTGTGTGTGTGTGTGTGTGTGTGTGTGTGTGTGTGATCGGATCCATAGACATACTGCCAGGTGTTCGGGATCAATTGATTCACAGAAACTAGTGGTCTTCTTTTATATATGTCTCCAGTATCGCTAGCAAAGCATCAAACTGAGCCACTGAAACTGCAACTTTGAATCGGTCGATCTGAATAATCCCGCTTGATAGGGAAACTCTCCTCTCTACACGATCACAGGAGTAACGTTAGATGAACCCATTATCTCCTCAGGACAAACAAATCATCCTCACTAGACGTCACTTTGTCTTGTTTTGCGTTTTTTTCCGTAACACATTCATTAATAAGCATCGGACTCAGTGTGCAAGATCTCTGTGCGTGACGAGTTTTTCGGATCACGAATATGAAAAAACGCATGCGAAAATATCGGACTCAGTGTGCAAAGACCCATGTTCTTTGAAAACGCGCGTAGACACAAGTGCATACAAAACAACCAACCTAAGATAGGGTTGGATCTACGGTTGGGCCTGAGATTGACAGCTGCCCACCCAGTCAGATCAAATACATCAGAATACATTACGCTTAACCCTATTATAATGCGAGTGTTGGCGCCAGCATATTAAAGCGCTATTTGACCGTAAATCCTCAACATTTGGCGCGCTTAAAAAAATCCTTAAAGACAAATAGCGCTTTTTGCCAAAATATGGTTTATTACGGTAATTTCTTGCTTTCCGTTTGCCAATCGCAGCTTTCTGAAAAGCTGAAGGAAAAGTGTAAGGAGTAAAAATGCATGAAGCAGTCGGGTAAAGAAAACTAAAAGGTTTTGTTTCTGAACGGAAGTAAAAGTTAAGACTTTGGTAAATTAAATTTAAGACCTAGGATGAAAATCTGGGCGTTTTAAAGACTTTTTAAGGCCTTAAATGTAACTTTCTGAATTTAAGACTTTTTAAGACCCCGCGGGAACCCTGTAAAAACCTTAACAGAGAGGGGGCAAAGAAAATAACACTAATGAATAGATAATTAATTGTGTTTTTTTTTACCTGAAAAGCTTGTTTCAGGGCAGACATACGGTCTCCCATGGCTCCAGTGGAGGGTTTGTAGGCCTCATAGTTACCAAGAGAGGCACCACTACTACTGCGCTCCTGATAGAAGATGCAATAAAAAAACGGCATTAACAATGAATTATCTCTGGTTCCTGTTTGTACAGTAATTGTAAAAACATAACTAGGTTCAATAGAAAAATCAAAGAAGGGGGAGAAGAAAAAAAAACACTAATTGTGATAAATTTTTTTAATAAATTATTAAAAGAAAATTAATAAATAAATACTAAAATTAAAAAACTAAAGCAAAAGTAATGTCAAACTAACTGTGGATTCAGATCCTAGACCAGGTCTCTCTCTGTAACCCAGGCCTCCACCCCCAATATTTAGCTTCTTTCCTTTCCCTCCTTTAAAGCGGGATTTCCTGAACCAGGGATTCTTAAAAAAAAAACAGAAAATGCAAAGTTAGTGGAAAAAGTGCAATAAAACATGTACTATTAAAAAATGGTATATTGTACACAGGATGTTGTTTTACCTGCATTGCCAGGTCCATCAGATCCTTTGAAACACACTGATTGGCTCCCTCTAAATTGCGAACCAGGTCACCAGCGAATGAAGTGTCTTTCGTGGTGAGCAGAGTGTAAGCTACACCTTTCTCTCCTGCACGACCTGTTCTACCAATTCGATGTGTGTGTGTGTCGATGTCTCGTGCTACATCGTAGTTCACAACTGTGCGGATAGATGGAATATCCAACCCGCGAGCTGAGAAATGTAAGAAAAAATGAATTTGAATGAATACAGAGATATTTATAATAGTAATAATAATCAAAAGTACACAAATGGAAACAGTTCATCTATCCCGAACAGATGCAGATTGATACTCAAGATAAGATTAAATAACACTAACCAGCAACATCAGTAGCTACCAATACAGGCAGATTCTTCTTCTTAAAGTCAGCAATAACTTTGTTCCTCTCGCTCTGATCCATGTCTCCATGGAGCAGCCCCAGGCTATAACCTTCCTGATTCAAATTTGTAGCCAGCTCCTCGCAGTTAGCCTTTTTTGTGACGAAAACCAGCACTGATCCAGCGGAGGTAAACTCCACCAGCCTGCGTGTCAGCCAACCCCACTTCTCCTTCCCAGTCTGCAGCACCTCCACTATCTGAGTGACATCTTCATTAGCCTGAGAGGATAAGAAAAGAAGTTTTAATAGACTTATTCAAATACTACATGCACAAATTCTTCTATAAGAAACGAGGGCTGCACCTCTCCTATGTCTCCCTGGACAACACGGATGGGGTCGACCAAAATATCTCGTGCCAGCTTTTCGATTTTCTTCCGAAATGTAGCACTGAATAACAGAGCTGTGAGGGATCAGAGGTCATGAAGGGCTTATAAATACAATGAATGAACTGGATGGTTTCAAGCTGGAAAATAAATGCTTTAAAGCAGCTCAATAATATGAATGTGAAAGACACTTACTCTGTCGATCAGGTCTGACATGACTGGCAATGGATCTCACTTGATATTCTGTATAATGCAGATTAAATTTAAGACAAGGGCATCACAATTATACTTTTTTTTTTTTTTTTTACCTTAAAGAGATAGTTCACCCCAAAATTATACCATCATTTACTCCCTCTCATGCTGGTATGAACAACACTGATCAATGCACATACTTAAAGCACATTGAATATGGTAAACGTTTTATGAGAACCAATGAGGTTTGTTTTTCAAGTGCATTTGAGTTTCCATTTACCATATTTGATGTGTTCTATGTGTGTGTGCTGATCAATGTTTATATGTGAATAATAGCCTAAATTAAATCGGTTCACCATATAAGTCATCATGTCTTCAGAAGACTGAATTATAGTCTTTATGGACATTTGGAACAGATTTAGTGGAACAACAGAAATCTCTCAGGCTTTCATAAAAAAGTTCTTCATTTCTGTTTCAAAGATGAACAATAGTCTTATTGGTTTGGAAAAAAATTGTGACAAAATTATCTCTTTAATTCAATACTTTGGTGGCCAACATCGATTGTGAAATGCGCTGCGGTTTTAATAAATAAAAAGAAGGGATAAAAATGAATGATATAAAACAAAATGTGTGACATTTCACACGTACCAAAGCCCATATCAAACATGCGATCAGCTTCATCAAATACCAGGTAGGTCACTCGCTGCAGAGATGTAGCTTTCTTTTTCACATGATCAATCAGTCGACCCTGTGTTAAAAGAATGACATCTCCACTTCAAAAGATAAACCAAGAAATACCTCTAGGAAATAGAAACAAGTTGAATGAGATTGTGTATTGAAAGGTAAATGCCAGTTTCACAGACAAGGCTTAAGATGCATGTTTGAGCTGTTTTAACTGTAAGCAACTTGCAGTGACATATCTGAAAATATACCAATGCCATTGTATTGTCTCCAGATGCACACCAGTAATGTTTTTTTGTTTTAAGTAATGTTTTAAGTCTATAAAAGCGACTTAAATGTCCTCATTAAACTAAAGCCTAATCCTGGCTTAATCTTAGCCCTGTTTGTGAAACCAGGCCAAGATGTTCTTACTGGAGTGCAGACAACAATTTCAGCTCCATCCTGTAGAGCTTTGGCTTGTTCCCACATGCTGCCGCCGCCGTACACTGCCACTGAGCGGAGACCATATACCTTCCCAAATCGCTTGCATTCGGCATGGATCTGAACCACAGAGGTAAGCATTGCAAAGTAATTAAAGTCTAAAACACACAAAACCTTGATTCATGACCAAGACTACTACTTCAAACATTTCCTTATTGTGCTCAGTAGTTATTTTTCCATCTCCTTCCACTCATTCATCATCCTTACACTAACTTGAAGGAGCTTTCTTTCTCACTGACCTGTTGACAGAGCTCTCTGGTGGGGCAGACAATTACAGCAATGGGTCCTTCTCCTGGCTCCAGCTCTTTCTGGTCCATGATGTGCACCAGCATTGGCCAAATAAAAGCTGCTGTCTTTCCACTGCCAGTTTTGGCAATGCCAATCATGTCTCTGCCACTCAAAGATATGGGAACACCCTAGTGAAACAACACACATTACTTTAGAAATATCCAATACCACAAATAACTACTTTGATGACAGCATTAATGAACAAAGGGTCGTTTGTGGGTGGGTTTGACAGCTCACCTGGCACTGGATGGGTGTGGGTTGAGTGTACTCTGATTTTCGGATCTGGTGCATAAGCTGCTCATCAAATCCAAAGTGGGCAAAACTGGTGGACGGTTTAGGAGGGGCTGCACCTGAAACCTGTTCATTTTGAATATGGTTTAATGTTGGTTGAAAGAAAGAGCATAATCATTTGTGTATGTATTTGTGTATGCTGCCATCGACCTTCAGGTTGAGTTTCTGTCTCAGTTCCACCACTCCAGCCCCTGTCAGACTGCTGAGTTCCTCATGCTCAATATAGAAGTTCTTTTCAAAGGGAGGATAGTCAATCTACAAAGAGAAGAGAGATAAAAGGTCATTGTTTACATCTCGTAAATACAGCGACTTTTTGATACGGGAGATCTAATAAACTATAATGTACTTGCTCTTCAATAGAGTGCTGCAGGAATGAATACGGAAACAAGTTCACAATATTTCACTTCCAGTTCCATCCTTCTGAAGTCAATGCCTGAAATAAGATTTTATTCTATGACATCAAATAAATCTGTAATAACCCCCTTGTGATTTTCTTTCAAAGCTTTTACTTGTCTTGAAAAAGTTGGTTGCTATCAAGTGGCTAAATGGGACTACAAAGACTGTTGGGAACATTAAATGTCATCATGGTAAACAGGAAAAATGCTGTACTTTTAGAGCCTGTTTACTTTATACGCACGTTCTTGCAAACTACTCAAACTTTGAACAATTTAAATAAATACAATTCACAATTCATAAAAGTGATCATTTGTGAAGATTATCTTGAACAAACATGTAAAAATCATAAACTTTTGTAGGTCACAAAGCATATTTTCTGCAATAATCCAAAAGCCAATGACAAAAATTCCTAATTGCTTTTGCTTGAGGTAACCAAGGAGATGCAAACTTTCAGCTTACAAAATTACATCATCCCTACAGCACTCTATTTAGGGACAGTAATGCACCAACTACTGAAAGGAGATACCAGTAACAGTACCTCTGAGTGGTCTATGGGGGGCAGGGGCAAGATAATCTTTTTGGTTGTAGGAGCAATGGGATTTCCATCGCTGTCATAGTCCATTTCTTCCTCCTCTTCCTCTTGGGTCAAGCCAGCTGTTGGGTTCTCCGCCATGTAACGGAAATATGCTTCCTGCAAAGAACATAAAACCATGCTTTAGATCAAGACAATCAGGCCTTAATGTTTGAATATCAGAACGTCATCTAAATTGAACTACATCTAATCTCGTGTTTCAGTCACAAAATAATCACTCTGCCTGTGAATATTGAATCTATGAACATATGAATCTGTTGAGTAATCAAATCTGATGAGTGCATTTAAAGCCTTAAAAACAAGCTACAGACTCTCTATTAAACCTACTCTATCACCAAAAGCACATTTTATGTTTGTGTATTTGTGTATGTATTATATATGAGTATAACAAAGAAAGATAGTAAGAGAGGTGGGGCACAGCCATTGCTGTGGCAAAGATACGATGGCGGTAGTAACGTCAAGAGGGTCACTCACTTGGTCATCTTCTTCTTCAATGTCATCCCGTATACCCCTGGAAGAAACAAGCGGAGAAAAAAAAACTTCCCTGCGACTCGCTCAATCACCCATGGAAACCCATATTCTACTAATACATACCCATTTTCTATTCCCATCCTCTCTGCTATAAATATTATCTGGATGAAAGGGGTGGTTGATCAGCTATTTTCAAAGGCTTGATTGTGTTTATGGGGTGCAGTCTAACATTTGGTCATGCTTTATAAAAAAAAAAAACAAAAAAAAAAAAACATTATTTTTTCACATAATTTAGCTTTATTCTACACCACTGTGTCGTTTCTCGTAAAATCACCTCCCTCAGAAATACGCAATGGGCTCAGATTGGTTAGCTGGCCCAGTGAGTTGTGATTCGCTATCAGCATAGTGCATGCTGTCCGTAAACGCCATGTCCCTTACCATTACGTGCATATAATATCTATGATTGCGGGTAGTTGCAAGTGCTCTGGTGTATTGCAAACAATGGTGTCAATATTGCCCTATCAAGCTGAGCCTGAATCAGACCCAGCGAATTTAGTGAAGAGGAACTTGTGAAAGAACAGCTGTTAAAGGACGTTTCAGAATGGTATGGGTTTTTTTTGTAGTCGTCTCTTTTTGTTGATGCTACTGCTGTTTATGTTCATACGCACACAAAACATCCATGCATTTCATATAACCATTCTGACAGATAATGCAAAAAAACCCTGAAAGGGATTATTTGACGACAGACTGCAGATCTATAGTGATAGCTACTGACTGTAGAACACTGTTTGTCTTTATAGAACACGTGTAGCCAAATATCTGTCGCCAGAACTATGACGAAGACTAACTTAACTACAGTAAAGAATCATATTTTCACAGAACCATGTTTAGTCTGCTACATAGCCAAACAAGCATGTGAGTAAACACTATAAAAAAATCAAAGAATCTAATCAAAGAATCATTTAAACTGATCAAATAAACACCAACAAACACAGAAATACAAAGTTCGCTTGTGGATTAAAAAGAAGTTTGTAGGTGTTTGTTGGATAAATTTGAATCGGCAATTTGGTAACTGGCTAACGTTAGTGGAGCCAAACAACGTTGCTGTATAGAAACTAGTTATAAAATACAGGTTGTGACCCATAAACTACAGATTTTTTTTTCCAGAAAAAAAAAGCTTTTTTTTTCTTTCATAACAAGCTTTTTCACAAATCCTGCATTTAACTTGCGTAGATCAACTGCAAGACAACAACACTACAACAGCAAACTTTCCTTTCCTCTGCGTGGCCTCACCCCCCTTGTTGCGTGTTCCTGGGGGCAGGGTGTATGTAAATTTCAGGGTTAGTGTAGTCCCTACCAGCTGTTTGTTGTAGTCCTTTCTTTAAAGGCAAAGCGATTTCTTTAAAAGAAAATATCTCTCTTTGCTTTGAACGTCGAAACTTTGCAGCTATTGTATAAGCTCAAGCAGCAACATTACACACTAACTAAAGTTAAAAAAGTGAAATCATGATCAACCACCCCTTTAAACTTATTATTATTTTTTCTGTGATAATTGGAATATCTTACTTGACCAAATTTTTCTCTTTTTCCTTTTCCTCAAGTTTCTTCATGTCCTTTGCTGCTTGATCCTGAAGGAAGAGTCAAAAGAATTAAAAGAACAATAATTAATGCAAAAAATTTGCAACAATGTTCACTGCCAGTTCTGCTACTATAGATAGTTTCAGGAACCCAGCTCTCACCTCCACCTCAGCCATAAAGGCATCAAGGGGATCATCCTCACTGTCTGAGCCTCCCCCTCCACCTCCAGATTGGAACTGCTTTCTAGTGGGAGAGTTCTCAGCGGGTATATATGGCAGATCTGCACTGCTAGACTCCTCTTCATCATCCTCAAAATAACTACAAAATAATAATAATATTTCAAGCATTAAATGTAACGGCCTCTTTCATTCACCTTACAATAATTAATTTACACAACCTCAAAGGGAGACATCAGGCATAATGACAATCTCTGACAACTTTCACTTTCATGAATGGTGCGAATGGTGCAACAAAAGATAAAAAGTGAGTTAAAACTTATCTCCATTTGTGTTCTACATAACAAGGAAGAAATATGGGTTATGATTATGAACAACATGATGGTTCAGATGTTCTTTTAGGGTTGAACTGGGGTGCAATATTTTCATTTTAAAAATTGTTTCATTTGAAGTACTTACGCATTCTCCTCGTCGAAATTGGCTCGTTTTGTTCCTATTTTGTAAAAAGATGAAAGTTGTTGATTCTTGCCATATCCACCTGATGGTCCTGAGCTTCCAAATGCGGAGTGGGCCTTTGGGGGAACAGGAGGTTCCTCTTTCTTCCCACTCGCAAGAGAGAATCCCCCGAATCCAAAGCCTCGCTTGCCACTCGGGCCTCCCTTGTTCCAGTTCATTGCTGTTGGGCTGCAAACAGTTTTTGTAAAATACATAAGTAAATAAATTAATTTATATACATATGTATATAACCCCATTAGCCTACTGAAGCATAACAAGAACAGAATCTGCTTGTAAATATCGCTAATTTTTGTCTGTTGTTCCCATAGCTTTCATTTTCAGTGTTCGCTTATTTAAAATTCCTCTAAATATATGTAACTTATTGTCAAACAGCAAATAGCCGAAACTGTCTCAGTAAGCTAACGTTATGCTCATGGCCGGGGAGAGGCCTTGATCTGTGTTTATACGGATTGTGTTTCGATTACTTTCCCTATGCGTGCGCCAAAGTAGTAATATATATATATTTCTTCGCCTTCTGTTTATTTACCTGTCGCTGATACGGTGAAAAGAACGATCTTCTAAAGTGGGTGGACACCTTATTTATCCACAACGTATTTACCACTTCAGGCTATCCTGCACACACTTTGGAGATTGTGTTTTACGTCATTTACAATGGACTCGTTTTGTGTGTGGGTAAAATTTACGCGACGCGTTTGGTGTAGAACGTAGAACTCAATGTTGCCAGATCCCAATGTTATTTCGTTGTATGATACTTTTACTTCACCTTACAGTAATAATTTTATGAATTTTATAATATCGGTATATATTTATTATCGTTTAAGTTAGCTTATTTGTTTTAGATATGGTTCTAATGTGTTGAACCTTTCAAACCAGTTATTGTTGTAAACTGACTGTTTATGCCATTCATATAAGTAATAATGCATCTTAGTGTATGAAAGGAGAAAAGTTAAATTGTTCTAAATAGAGAAGAATATACAAAATATACCAAAACCGACTATTAAACCTTTAAAAATAATAATAATGCAATTAAAAAATAATAATGCACATATATAATTTATATATTTGTATATATATTTTACAAACTGTCTAGGTAAATTAATAAATCTTTCTTTATTTTGACCATGACAGTTGCGATTAGTCTTTGAACCCTAAAAAACTGCAGCCCGCAAAAAGCTCATACTTGTTACGCAATAATTAGAAGATTTGGCAACGGAATATTTAATTTGCTCTCGAATTTCGACCAATAGGGAGACACGCATTTAACCTTTGGACCAATAGGAACACGAAGACGCCGAGTCGTCAACGCCACTTGTCCAATCACCCGACGTTCTTTAACACGACCCAGCCCACTGCGAGGAGAAGAAATACGTTACATCTCCCAGTTTTATTGATGCCTGAAAATATGACCATTTGATCAATAATACGAACGCGAGTTAACAGAGGGTGAGTTTGACGGTTATACTGTATTACTTACACAAACACATCGGACCTCCGAGCTTTTTTTTAATCATAATTGAGAGATATTCTTGTCGCTGCTTGGCTAACTGAAAGATACTGAAACTTGAATGCTACATTTGTTTCTAAACGATTTAACTTAGCGTTACCATGCTGTAGCGGGTTTGTGTGAGTGAATACACACCTCTCATACTCCTCACTAACTGAGCAAACCCAAAGTACATTTATTAACAAATACATATAGTAATCTAGCAATAAATCCCATTTGATTTCGAGCACTGTCCTCTTGTAGTTACCGCTGAAATCTTCATCGATTAATAATTGATTAGCATAATTTACTTTGCAGAAAGTATCACAGCCGGAGAAACGAATCCGTTTTATGAAACTTATCATTACTTCTGCTATGTTCTTGCAGATCTTTACTCTTTATGTGTTTGTGGAAGTGCTGCTGACTACCATCACCATCTCCAGGATCCATGTCTTTTTTGGTGAGTGAGCTTGATTGGGTTAAAATATATGATTGTCAAAATGACAAAATTACATTTATCTCTTGCTTTCTCTCAGCGCTGGGTGTCAGAGAAACTTAGTGTGGAAAGCCTAAGGGACCTGGAGTTATTTGGAGGTGAGTTCAGTAGTCCAGCATCTCATGTCGCTCTGCTTCCCACCCGTCTGCGCTTATTGCAGTGGTAGCCAGTGTGAGTATGAAGACTAGCCCTAGAAACTCAAACCTTTGGCACAAAAAATAGTTCCTATAATACAAAATATATCAAATGGTTAATTGGCCCATTTTTAACTCGTCAAGGAGATACACAACTTTGGACATAAATCCCCCTCATAGTCTATAGCTGTGTAGTCATAGCTATGCAGACACACACACAGCAAACAAAAAACTCTACAAGTGCAGATTCGCAACCAACCAGTACCTTTGCAAAAGCAACAGTACAGCTTTTGGCTCGCTGTTTGTTTTGCTTGTGCTTCATTAAAGGTTTTGTGAATTTAATATTGTCAAGCTTTGTGGGGTTTCGTTGTAAATGTGTTGTGCTACTGCTCTGTAATGAAAGTGCAGCATTGTGACTGATGATGACAGCCATGTGTCTGTGAGGCTTTTTAATCTCCTTCCTGTGGCGATGTATCTGTATGTATGTAGGACGACTCTGATCTAGTGTAATTGCTTGGTGTTGACAGATTGCTTCTGAGGTGCAACTGACAGCTGAGTCACTGCAACCGATATGTAGGGAGGTCTAAGGTGAAGCCGTATGAAATCTGTTAGAGGAGTACTATATGTAGATTGTGAACGTTTTTACTCCTAGGCTAGTTTACTGTGAAATACAGATATAAAAAGGCTTCATGTCTTTTTACTCGTTGGTGTCTCTCTTTTGACAGCATCAGTACAAACATTCTCTTTCATTTAGTTGCAATAAATAACATAATTTACACAACCAATCAAAAGCTTGGGGTCAGTAAAATGTCTTTAAAAATAATGATTACTATTATTCTGCTAGGATGTGTTAAAATGATAAAAAGTGACCATCTATTTATCAAATAATTCTGTAAAAAACTATCAAGGTTTGCACAAAAATATTGTTTTCAACATTGATTATTATGAGAAGTTTCATCATATTAGAATGATCAATCATCATATTAGAATGATTTCTGACAGATCACGTGACACTGAAGACTGGAGTAATGATGGTGAAAATTCAGCTTTGACATCACAGCAGTAAATTAACAAAAAACAACTTTTATATTGTAATATTTCACAAATGATTTTGTTCAAATTAACACAGCCTTGATGAGTGTAGAATAGTCTTTCAAGAACATAATTGGGTAACACTTTATTTTAGGGTTCAGGTCTCACTCACTATGAACTAGTTGCTTATTAGCATGCATATTACTAAGATATTGGCTGTGCGTTGTGTTATAAATTCATATTTATCCCTTAATCCTACCAATAACAAAACTTAAAACTACAAAAATGACCTTATTAACTAATAAGCTGTAAATTAAGACTTTATTGTGGCAAAAGTCATAGTTAATAATGAATATGTGTTTCCCATACTAAAGTTTGACCAAGAATTGCACTGACTCCAGACTTTTGAAAGGAAGTCTATATTAGACTATTGGAAATAATTTGAACAAATATGTTATACTTTAGCGGCCATGTAAAAATATTTTTTGGCTGACATTGGTCTTGTTCAAGAGATTTGTTTTAATGCCAAGTGACTTTGAAATGTATATAACTGTACAGCCACAGTGTCTTTATAGTCTGAATTCTATGTACAGTAGTACCAAATAATATAGATATAGACGTACAATTCACTCCTTTTACTTATGAATGGGAGAAACAGCAGCACCCAATATCGCGGAATACGTCCCGCCTTCTAAATAAAAGAGCCAATCTCTGATTGGTAAAGTCATTGTGTCACTGCAGCTGCTAACAGAAGCTCCGGTTCCCATAGAAACCTGAGACTCGTGGTTAGGACTGAACTTGTGCTTTGGTCTAGCCTGAAAAATATGTTTTTGTATTGCTATTTGAGCATTAGAAACAACTTTTATGGGGGCGTTTTTGAGAATTCAGCATTCCCCGATAGGTCTTGGATGCCCTAAATATCTGCCCGAAGGCATGCATGACTGCAGAGTGAACAGACTTTCCTTGGAAGGGGCTTTTATCGTACCTGTTATGAATTAATTTCCTAAGTTGCCTGTCTCTAAGAGGGTGTGAAGGTCTAGCATGGAGATTGACAGGATTTTTTAGATGTTGCTTTTTCAATGTCTGCTTCCATTCATTTTGTTGTACTCCATAATCGCTGCATCATGTTTGCTTTAAATACGCTAAGTTTTGTTTGCTTTTGGCTGTTACGACGTTTTTCATGGCAATGCATAAATAAAAACGGTCCATCACCAAGATAGTTAAGTAAATATTAAAGAATGTCTTTCTGATGTTTTTTGTTGTTGTTGTTGAATTGAGTGCTCAATTAATATAAATAGAATCGCTGCTTTCTTAAATGATTTTGATCATTTATGCAATATGTTGCGATTTATAAATCATAATATATGTGCTGTCAATTTTGACTAGACAGTTAAAATAATTTATATATTCTGAGTTTTAAGTGTCTGTTTCAATGTTGAGAATTTTTTTAAAATAAATTTTTCAATAAAAAATGTAAGAATATATATAATTGATGCCTAAGATAGCCATCTAATAAATATGTATCTATAATTTTATACCAAATATCTTTTGGAGTTGATTCAATCACATTGGCAGGATGTTGATAAATAAACTAAGAGAGGGTTTAGAAAAAAGATGCTCCAGATGTTTCTTAAATTTGTGAGAACCCCATTAAAGGCAGATTTTTTGTTTGTATGTGTGTCTTTTGCGTCATTTACATGATTTCTCTACGCCAGAGCAAACTCAGGCAAGCCCACTAAGGAAAGTAAGTGTGGAATATCTTTCCCATCACGCCTGTTGGTGTGTTGATGAGCATGTGAGCTGGCGTGTGCTTGTGTAAATGTGCAAATGTAAGATTGATGGTGTATGTGGCGCTCCGATGAATACATCCCCGTGCTCCTGTGTTTGTGTGCATGCACTCATTGTGCTGCTGTGACACTCATACCTCACACCCGCTCAGACTGAGGGTCCAGAAGAGGGAAGTGCTCTTTTTTTAATGAGGAAAAGGAAAATTATGGCCCAAGAAACTCACTGGGGTCACTAGGGGTTTATTATTGTAAAGAGTTATTGATAAACCAAAGGCAAGCAAAGACTTGGGGTATAAATATTAAATGTTTGGGGCTGGTTCAATTTTAAATGCACTATTTAAAATGTAATTTTATTCCTTTGATGGCAATTCAGTCTTCATTGTCACTTGGTCCTTCAGAAATTATTCTAATATGATGATTTGATGCATCAATGTTGGAAGTATTTTGGATGCATTATTGGAAGCCATGATTTTATATAGTAAGTTCCGAAGAATAGCATTTATTTGAGCCATTATAAACACATTTACTGTCACTTATGAACAATGTGCCATTGTGGAATAAAAGTATGAAATATACTTCAAATTTCATGTGGTAGCCTAAGGGATGAGTACATACTGTTTGCACTTTTGGATAAGCTGCCCCTTTAATGGATGACATAAACTTTGAGTGAATTTAATGAATGTCTTCTTTAGCTAATAATGGTTAGCAGTCTAATTCAACAGATAATTAAGAACGTAAAGGTTTAGTCTGTGATTCGTGTATTGTTGTTTACTGCACTTTAACCTCATTAATTGACACATTGTGAATCAGTGCAACTTATTCTGCATTACCATTTATTAATGCAATTTAAGACATCTATCTTACGGAATTCCCTCATAAGAGTTGTCACAAAGAACGAACCAAAACCAGGATTAATTATAATGTTGTCATTGGTCACCTAAGCATGCGAAGTGGGATGATGCTCATTGTGTTCATGCAACACATGGAGTCATCCTGTCAAAGCCTGGGCTTGCTGCACTGTTCACTGAAATAGTCCTGCAAACACATCAAAGGGCATAAAATGATTTGTTTTATGAATTGCCATAGACTTGCATGATCTCCACTGACAAAAACTTGCATCATATTTGAAAGGATGTTATTGTTAATATTATTGTGAGTTCCATGGCAGTGCTTTTCTTTTTAAGAAAAAGAAAAAAGTTTTTTGTCTTAATGGCCCTGGGATCATGTATATCTATGACCAAATTCAGCAGTGTATGGTACAGTTTATTTGATGCTTATATAACATGCTTTTGCAAATATGCAGAGTTTTGTGAGGCCATTCCTGCTGCAGTTTCAACTTCTCGTCTCGCCTCGTGCTGAGTTTCAGAACTGTTGGACAGAATCTTTAATTAGCCATAATCTGCCATTTCTCAGTACTTGATCTGTATGATTCTCTGAAGAGCTTTGCAATGGCTGGGATTTATCAGTGTATGTGCAATAAAAACCCTTCCCCTCTTCAAAACCAGGTTGGTTTGTGCTGTTAACTGTGATTTGTTAATGTGTGTACTTGAAATGTTTTTTTAATTCACGGAAATTGACATTGAAGGTCATCGTATGTTTAGTTGACATCTCAAAATACTATGATGCTTTTGAAGTAAAGCTAACATGCACTTAAGATGTTTGCAGCCCAAACACTGCTTGCAAGGTGACACAAATCCTGTCACAATCACTAAAGGTTGATGTTGGCTCACATTCAAAAGACTTTTTATGTTTCAATATATTGTCCATTATCCAAACTACAACATCTGTGAATGCACAGTCAAGTAAAAAAAAAACAACAGTTAAACAAAATGTCTTCGCATTAATACAAAAAATAGCATCTCTAACCAAATAATGTTAGGCCTTTATCTAGAGATCTTTAACTTTTCTGTGACTTTCAACAAACTGGTCCTAAGGTCTTTGTAGTGGATGTAAAAATTCACACCGGTACACCAGCAGAGTAAGCACAGATGTACAATAAGTGCAAAAGTTTGGAGTTGGTTTTTCTTAATGTTTTTTTGAAAGAAGTATCTTATGCTCCCCAAAGCTGTATTCATTTGATCAAAAGTACGGTAAAACAGTAATATTGTGAAATTGTTTTACAATTTAAAATCACTTTTCTATTTGAATATATTAAAAAATGTTAAATATTTGATGGCACAGCTGAATTTTCAGCTTCATTACTGACTGCAGTGTTCAGTGTCACATGATCCTTCAGAAATCATTGTAATATGATGATTTGCTGCTCAAGAAATGTATTTATTTGAAATTTTTAAATAAGGCATTTCTTTATTGTGACAAGCTTTTTTGGAAAAGAGAAAAATAAAATTTCTTAAAAATAGATATTTGATAATCTAATGTAGTGGCATTCATACATTTTGTAAGTGTTAATTTAGTGTTGAAATATTTTATTGGGTCACTGGATGATGAAATTGAAAATTACTTTCCAAAATGTACCTCCAGTAAAATCACTGGGCTCACAATCTAATAATTCAAGTATGATAAAAGGATTTAATTGTGTTGATTGGGCGACACTAGAAATACTGAATTGGGATCTGAATTGTTTCTCAGTCCTCTTTCTAGTTTCTCAATATTTAGTGGGTCAAAGCCCATACTAATGCCCGAGTTTATGTTCACAATAAGGCAATCGAGACACAGCCATATTTAGTTTGCACTTTGTTTATTTAGCCCTGCCCCCAGTGGCATAACACTGTAGAGGTTGTGAGTACATGTGTGGTCTAGAGTTTTTTGCCTCATTTGACTAATGACTTCTTTTCATTGACTTAGGCCCATGAGGACAGTCAAGAGTCTCTGAGCCCTCTCCCACGCAGGGACACCATGGGAAGCTTTCTTCCAGACAACAGTGCCTATGAGCTGTGCACTGTCGTAGGTGAGACCAAGACTGCACATTGCTAGTATAGACATCTCTGTGAGGTTCTCTGCTAACGTCTGTGATTCCATTTCCTACTGCTGATGAGTGTGTGTTTGTCTGTGCTTGTGTAGGTCGAGGTTTGGAGGACTTGATGACAGTGAATATGGCCAGGTACAAACCGACAGGGGAACATGTGGCCATCCGGCGTATTGACCTGGATTCCTGCACTAATGACATGGTCAATTACTTACAGGTCAGTAGAAAGGGACCACATAGCTTCCCTACAGATATACTTACATATGGACATTTTAAGTAATTTTGTATTTATTTCAATTATGAATAAAGCAAAATAACTGAAATAAATATTTAGTTGAATTAACATCCTCCTCCTTACCCTACCGACAAAGAAATGTAAAAATACATAAATGTAAAACATTTCTAAATGAATAACTAAATAAAAGAATAAATAATCGAATGTGGAAAAATATATAGGCAAGGCAAGGCAAGTTTATTTGTATAGCACATTTCATACCCAATGGCAATTCAAAGTGCTTTACATAGAAATTAATTAAAACAGTGGTAACAAATGCATGAGAAAAAAAAAAAAAAAACTAATACATAAATATACATATATACATATACAAAAATAAGTAATATATTTTTGAAAATATATTACAAAAATAAAATATACATAAATAAGGAAATCAATCAGGATCATTGGTTTCAGAAACGGCTTTATTCACACCAACCAAGCAACAAAGCCAGAGTGGTTTGTGCAAAAAAGACCCTCCTGTTCCTTGGCCTGTCTGACATATATACTCCAGCAATCTTCCCAAAATGGTAGTTAACCTTTAGTTCTTTCTATAGCTGCTCTCCTGGCTCACGTCACCACCTTCCAAGTTCTTTTTCTGTCGATCATACAACTTCTGTATGTCCATTTTTTAACACACCCATAACGTCCACACACATGCTATACAGGGCAAAACCAACCTCAGCACACTGATACAGAATAGATAATAGTGTATTTTCATACTGCTTATTTAGCCTTAAACTTATTCATTCTTAAATAATAAACTCTTCCACAGCCCCCACCCCCTGCTTGCGCATGCCACTGGTGTGTTATATAGTTCTAAGTAAATTAAAACATCCTACAATGTTTTATATATGAAAGTGCACTTTTACTTATTATCGCTCACAACTAAGATTCGACCCTGAGTCAATTAAACAATCGCAAGCCGTTTCATTGTGGTGTCAAGACGAAACATTAGGATATTGCTAAGTGCACTTATTGCATGCGCAGGCTCCAGGGTGAACTTGAACCCCCTCAAACACTGCAGCTGATTCCTGTGGATACTGGATGGCGTCATGTCGAGAAGATGCCGTGCTCTACAATGTGTTCATTGTGTTTCATATTGTGAACTTCTGATTGAGGCTGTGTGTGTGACCTGCTAATTGAACTCCATTCCACATCCATGGAGTCATTTGAGAAGCATTGAATATTGTGGTGATATGCAGTGTATATTAAAAAAAAAATTGTTTTGACCTGATGCATGTAAACCTGTTGTTGGAAAAAACTTTTGGAATAGCATAATAGGGCCACTTTAAGTAGTAAATTACCATAATCATGTATATGTCAATAGTATATACAGTATATATAGGCATTGCAACCACTTTATTTGTATTTTTCCATAGGGAGAACTCCATGTGTCTAAGCTGTTCCACCACCCCTGTATCCTCCCATACAAGAGCGTCTTCATTGCTGAGAATGAACTGTGGGTGATCACACCCTTCATGGCATACGGTTAGCTAAGATATTCTGCATCAACTATATCAAGTCTGAACTGCTCATAGTACCAGTTGAAAATGTTTTTTCTTAACATACTTTTGTGTTTCCCTTCTTTATCAGGATCAGCACGAGACTTGATCCGTACACATTTTGCCGATGGTTTGAGTGAGCAGACAATTGCCTATATCCTGCTGGGTGTGCTGAGGGCACTGGAGTACATACATCAGATGGGCTATGTTCACCGGTGAGGAACACATGTACACTCATGATTATTTAGTAGTGTTATTAGTCAAACAGGTTAATATATCAACCACCACACCAGACTGTTGGTCTTATGCTTTTAATGTAGGTGCTACGAGAATACTTTTTAATTATCTTAATCTGTGTCTATAGGAGTGTGAAGTCAAGCCACATCCTGATTGCAGCAGATGGGCAGGTGTATCTGTCCGGTCTTAGGAGTATCTTTAGCTTGATTCGTCACGGTCAGAGAGCACGTGTTGTACATGATTTTCCCCAGTATAGTGTTAAAGTACTTCCGTGGCTCAGTCCGGAGGTTCTGCAGCAGGTACGTTTCTTATAACACACACACACACACACACACACACACACACACACACACACACACACAATCAGGACACTATAGTTCATTTATGTGAGAAAAATTCTTCATACAGTAGAGTCGACTACCAGTTAAACAGATACAAATTTTGTGACCAAATTTATTCAGACATTTTGACCTGACCATGTTTTGCTTAAGTTTTTTTTTCTATAATTGTTAATCCAACCATTTACACCACGTTATTATTGTTATTATTGATCAATTAAATGCAGGTGAGAATATAATTACTAAATACTGTGTATACTGAAATGAAATTTGATTATACCTGTATAAATCTGTGCATATGACAGAATCTTCAGGGATACGACTTCCGCTCAGACATTTACAGTTTGGGCATCACTGCATGTGAGCTAGCTAATGGACACGTCCCCTTCAAAGACATGCCAGCTACACAGGTAAGGCAAACGCTTGCTTTATCAATCCTTTTCAACTTCCATTTAGTTTTATAAATGTACTCTTTGCCTTTGTTAGATGTTGTTAGAAAAGTTGAATGGTACAGTCCCCTGCCTGCTGGACACCACCACCATCCCCCCCGAAGAACTGAGCATGAAACCATCTCGCTCAGGGGCCGACTCTGGGATCTGCGAGGTCCTCGGTGCCAGTGGAGCTCGCCACACTAATGGAGAACCCTCCTCCTCCTCTGCGGGAAACCCATACAGCCGGACCTTCAGTCCTCACTTTCATGCCTTTGTGGAACTTTGTCTGCAGAGAGATCCTGAGAAAAGGTCAATATAAAACTCAACTGCCTCCGATTTCAATTTATTTTTAAAGGACTAATTCAAAATTCTGTCATGTTTGACCATCATATCATTCCATACCGGTATGGAACAGAAAGAGGAGTTTTCAGGAATGGACTGAACACTCTTTTCCTTATAATGAAAGAGAAAGGGGATCCAGGATGTTGAGCTCCAAATGGATAAACTTTAGAAAGTTTCTCATAAGTAAATGATTGAAAACTTTACAAAAGGTCTCCTTTCTAAGCATTATTTAAAAATAAACTATGAGCATTATATTTTTTTACAGTATTTAATATTTTGTGTTAATGTTAGTTAATAAATATACATTTGTTCATTTAGTTGCATTAAATAATGTTAAAAGATTAACATTCTCTGAGTAACTTTAAAAACTAATGTCATCTTTGACATTTACTCACCATCATGTCAATCTAAACCTATTACCATTAATGTGCTGCTGAGCACAAAAAAATATATTTTGAAGAATATGGGTAACCAAATATTTGACGGGACTTATGGACTTCCGTTATGTAAAGTTATTGAACTATCCCCGCTATGCGTGAACGATCTATTTAACAGATATAACTTTTGTAAATGTAATGATAAATGTTGTAGAAGTGTGGTTCATTGATAAGTTCATGTTAACTAATGTTAACAATGAAACCTTATTGTTAAGTTTTACCAAATATGTTCTACATTTGTGGTGCAATGAATAGATTGAAATTGATGTTATGTCTTACCACAGACCTTCTGCCAGCTCTCTGATAGGCCATTCCTTCTTCAAACAAGTGAGTTTTACCTTCTTCTAAACAAAAACTTGATATTCGTGCAAATTTAAACACAAAGTGGTCGCTGATTTTTTAATAAATTGTTATCAATGTAACATTTCAGATAAAGCGCAGACCATCCGAGGCTCTTCCTGAGCTCCTGCGTCCAGTTTCTCCAATCAGCAGCCTAGACTGCATGCAACCTCAGGATTCACCAACTGGACTAGCTAGTCTGGAGTCTGATCTCAGCAACCTGGATGTGGATGACTGGGATTTTTGACATTAAGCAGATGAGAGATGGAGGGATGATGGATTGGATGGAAAGGTGTGATTTACCATAGGACTCTTAATGAGAAATGTGGAAGATTTAGTTTTGTCTTTTTTCTTTTTTAGTGTGAAGGGAGAACAAGGGAAGGCCTGTGCTATGTGAATGTGATATAGACATTACAAAGAGCTTCAAAGAAGCTACAAGAGACTCTGGAATGTTTCTAGGTTGTTTTTGTGGTTTGTGTATGTCAATGAAACATACACAAGAAGAGACTGTAAGAGAAATGAAAAGCCAGCAGCCACATAGCCTTGCTAATGCATTCAGAAGCATGAACTGGAGCCTGAGGCATGCACTGCGCACCCTTGCCTACATTTTAGTTACGCTTACAGACTAGCCATGTGACAATGGAGATCACTTCAGGCTACTTCAGGAACGTGTTCTATGCGTTTCAACTGAACTAATGACACTCTATGAATGTCTACCAGCTTACAGCAACACAGGTTCACAATTGAATTGCCATGTATCCTAGCATATTTGTCCAGTCAAGCATAAAGAGCTGTCAGTAAAGTCAAACTCACCATAGCACTGTCCCAATTTATGGATTGATTGTGGGAATGGTGCTCAATAATGACACCACAAAAAAATAATATGCTAGAGGACACGTTTTATTTTGTTTTTCCTGCAATCTGGAGCAGTTATTAGTTTAAAAATATTCGTTTGGTTGTATTATTGCTAAGATAAATTTCTGTTCTTGGCATGCGTTACTGAAGGAAGTACTTCAATGGACCGTATGTGTATTTTCAGCATATTTACATCTTGGTCAAATGGAATAAATGTTGCTGTTGATGTTGTTTGCTGTTTATATACAATATGTAAGGAATAATTGACGACGGGCCGTTGAATTATTTGAAAAATAATGCACACCCGAGGTGGTGATGCGGCCACGACGCGAAGCGATAGATATATATATACACACAGTGCCTTGCAGAAGTGAACTTTGCGACCTTTTGCCACATTTCAGGCTTCAAACATAAAGATATAAAACTATAATTTTCTTTGAAGAATCAACAACAAGTGGAATACAATCGTGAAGTGGAACGAAATTTATTGGATATTTCAAACTTTTTTAACAAATAAAAAAACTGAAAATTTGGGCGTGCAAAATTATTCGGCCCCCTTAAGTTAATACTTTGTAGCGCCACCTTTTGCTGCGATTACAGCTGTAAGTCGCTTGGGGTATGTCTCTCAGTTTTGCCCATTCCTTCTTGCAAAACAGCTCGAGCTCAGTGAGGTTGGATGGAGAGCGTTTGTGAACAGCAGTTTTCAGTTCTTTCCACAGATTCTCGATTGGATTCAGGTCTGGACTTTGATTTGGTCTCTCTTTGTAAACTGTTCAGTGCATGCGAGTGCTGCCGTATATCCCAATATGACAAGTCGTTTTGACGTTATCTCCCGGGTGTAGAGTTATATATATATAACCGTGCGCGAGTTCTCATTCAGGTCTTCTGACTCTACACCCGGGAGATAACGTCAAAACGACTTGTCATATTGGGATATACGGCAGCACTCGCATGCATATATATAAAAAAATATATAATAATAATAATACAATAATATATATATATATAAAATACTGTTAGGTGTTGACAGTTTTGACCCATAGACCAGATATGCGAAATGAAGACCAGGAGTCAGGATTTTCAATCATCGGAGAGAATTTTACTGAAGAATAGTTTGCAGTTTCATCAGTAGAGTCAGCTTCAGAGTCTCTCAGGGCGGTGTCAGGCCAGACTCTACTCTACACAACCTTACACAAAATTACCACTCCAGTTATACCAATTTCAAGGGCATGATTTACATCATTACAAACACGTGGAATATTACTGTTTGGCATAAAGTCTAAACAATGTGTCATGCGAGAATAGATAGATGTTGTTGTTGTTGTTGTTGTTGTTGTTGTTGTTAATCAGGATGTATACATCAGACAATCCCAAGATTGGGGTAGTGTTGACTTCAGTGGAGTCCTAGAAAGACGCCAAGAGGTCTAGGGTGTGAGAAAAGCGGTCCAATCCAGTCGAAAGACCTGCACAGAACATGTAACACACACACACAAGACTCTAGGGCACATCTCTCCTCCAAGGTTAGTGCAGCAGTGAGCTTATCAACACCACATGACAAACAAATCTCCAGAAAGAAAAGTAAGACTTATATCATCTACCTCATTCTATAAAGTAATATAAAGACAAAAATGTACTTCTATCAATGGGAAAAATCACACTATATAAAATAGGAAGAAATCACAATTGGGAGACTCAAATCCTCCCACCCCTTCCTGTCCTGTGGTTATTAACAACAGGCAGGATTCACCTCTTGGAAGTTCTAACTTTTTCTCCAAAGCCCTGTTGGTCAGGACCCAGAGATAGAGGTCAGGTTATCTTTGTCAGGGCACATAGATAGGGGTCAGACTGTCTTTGTCAGACCGTCTCTGGAAAGCAAATTAGACACCATACAGCAGACATAGAGTCAAAATCATATTAAATAATAGTTAAATGTATTAATGATCAAATAATTGATTGTCAATAATTCATTATTTTGAAAGGATAATAACTGGTTATTTAATTCATGAGGTTATTAAAAATCATTCAAAAGGATAAGATGCATATGATGAAGAGGCAAGGGTGTCGACCCACTCCCCCCTTCAATACAAACAATTTTTTATAAAAAAAATGTATCTTTGGAAAGGGTATGAAATTTCCTCACGTCCTCTGCACAGCCTAGAACAAGACATTTGAGTCCATGATCTGCCGTTTTTGCTCTCTTCGCGTAACGCTTGTTTACCTACAGAACTCCCGATGATTCGGCTCCGTCAGTTCCGCCTGACAATGAACATTGGCTGGCATGCAAATGTTGGGGGCGTACAACAAAGTAATGCAGAAGCCACTCAAAATAGTCAGTGTTATGTTTGCTACTCACCCGCTGCAAAATAATCATACTTCAGTTCTCAAAAATGTATATTTATTTAAAAAATTGACTAGAAGCCTTGTCAAATGACTATTGTTTCAACTTAGATGGTGAAGGTGACGTTAGCTACAAGGATCAAGTGAACGATCTGTAAGCAACTAAACAGTAGTAGTAAACGTAGTTAGCTTCTGAGTTATGTGTTAATGATGAAATATAGGCTAATTTAGATTTTAATCTGTCAAAAGGGAATGACATGCATATCTACTCTTGTATTTTATGTCAACACTGGCAGGAAATAATATTAACCTTTGTCAGTTGACACACTGTTATGTGTGCTACTTAGTTTCCAATTGTTACTTTACTAGCATGTTGCATTGGATCTAGAAAACACAGGTTTTTAACACAGGTACGATTTTATCGTAATGTTGTCTTACTAAGAAACTTTCAATTTAATCAGAAATGGGTTTGACAGTCAATAAGTGGATAAATCACTACTTACTGTTTGCAGGAATAGGGTTGGAATCGGCCCTTTCTTCAGTTTTAGACACAGTTCAGTTTGAGTGAATCCTGCTTGATATTGTCCCAGGTTAGAAAAACTGTCCGTGGTGAAATGGGCCGAGCAAACGAACAACTTTGAATTAAACTGTTGCGGTATCGAATTGTAAATAAATATCAACCATGACATTTTTTATCCATGGGAAGGGTATGAAAAGTCCTCACATCCCCTGCACAGCCTGGAACAGGACATTTATTTCCATGATCTGCCGTTTTCGCTAAATGTTGAGAATCGCTTGTTTTTTTGTGGTGCTTTTCACAAAAAAGATTTACATATGAAGAAGTTGGCAATGGTGTTTGAGACCAATGATGTCCATTTACTGAACTCTTATTTCACTATGGCAAGGTTAATTCAATTTTTCATTCTAGGGCACCTTTAATATTGACTGATACTGATCATTTAAAAAGCCTGTCTTAATTCTTCTTGACATCAAAAAAGATAGAAAATGATGTTTACTATACTGTCATCCACATTGACGATTGATATGTCATCTGCCACCTTGAATGCTCAAGCCCTTTAAAGTAGGGTGGATTCTGATTGGCTGTTGAATGTTTTCATCATTCATAAGATGGAAAACAAATGTTATTGGAATATTATTCTTCCTCTGCGTCGTTATTATTATAACTTTTTTCATAGAATTAGAACAATTATTAAAACTTCAGTTAAAGTTCTCTTCCTTGGTGAGAAATATTGTCCAATAATACAGTGCATTTCTAGTGAATGACATACAGCTTGTCCAGTCTCAAGCTGGGAGATTTCTGAGAATGAAAAAAAATCCCCAAAGAAAAAAGTTCTACAAAAGAGTACAAGTTTATTTCAAAGGTTCTGAAAATATACAACGCAACTGGAAATCTTATTGACTAAGGTAGAATACAGAATGGAAAAGAGGCTGTTTAGTGCTAGTCATCCTCATCTGAGGGAGGCTGGTCAGCAGCTGCCTGCTGTTTCTGCATCTTAGCCATGAGCTCTGGAGAAGAAATAAAAATACACCAAAATGTACTTCCTTATTCTCCATTTCATATTATATATGACAATAGTGAGTGAATTTATCAGTGCTCCAAGAGTGTCTGACCAATTAAAGCAAAGTTTGTCTAGTCATCTGTGATTAATAGAAAAGATAAGCACCTTTAGCCGGGTTGAAGACACCATTGGTCTGCTGGTTGCAAACATAGCAGCGCTTGGACTTGCGGTAGTGCTGAAGAGCACAGGTCTCGCAGAAGTAGTGCCGGCACCTGGAAAACAAATAAATTATAATTTTAACTTGAGAATGACATACTAGGTCTGCAGTCAAATATGTGGCTACAATATGCAAAAACAAATGTCAAAAAAATGTAGATATGATGTACATGCAAAGCATCATAAAGCATGGATTTGTGCTATGGTAGTAAGAGTGGAGAACAGCATTTGCCATTCAAACTGGCCATGGCTTGATGTTGCACTTACTTTGTAATAATAGGGTTCTTAAAGGACTCTCTACAAATGAAACACTTAAAAGGAAGATCTTCTTCATCACTGCTCACTTCATAGTTCTCATCATCTGTGAGAGAGATAATATGTCAGAAAACTGAACAAAAGAAGCTAAATGTTTTCAAAAACCTGTACTAACCGTTTGCCCCGTATCTTCCTTCGTCAAGCTCTCGCTCAATCTGCCAGCCATGCTTGTAGTCTGAGCGGTCATGCAGAAATTTACAGCTGTCTAAGGATTAAAAAAAATTACATGTTTGTTTCTGCAATGACTTTTGCCATAGGTGTGTTAACATGAACCTCAAAAGAGAGGCAAGCATAGAGAGTAATCATGTGGCTTACTAACCTCCAAACCCACAGAAGCCTGTCTCTTTATAGTCTTTACAAATGTCAGGCTGGTAATCCCACCGGACTGTGGCCCTGAGGTGCTCAGGGGCTCTGATCGGTCCTTTCCTATCACATAAAATACATTGTGGTGTTGTGTCTTAAATATTTAGTTGCAGCAAAGACACAGCATTTGACCATTTCTACTGACTCACCTGACCATACCAGAGGAAGCATTGCCCATGGTCGAATCTTTGGGTTTAATGAATTTGTGGTAGTTGTTGATGCCACGATAAATCTTATCATCTTCTTTACCAGACAACTCCTATGAATAAAATACAGACATTAAGAGATTGTGCCTCCTGTGGCCACCAAAACAATATCGGTAATCATGTATCTTAAAAGTCGGCATGAAATGGAAAATCACCATCTATTTTCTTGGTGATCTTATTGTAAACCATTCCCCCATGCATACATTTCATTTTTTTCACCTCTTAATTTTTAATTAAATGTTATAACTCAAGCTCTCTGTGAAACAACAGGTTGCTTCGAAATAATTTAGTCTCCCCTTCATTAAAACCCACAACAAGCATTCAATCAATCAACCAACCGATGGATATAATCAAGCCCCTGCCTTTTTTCTTTTTTGATAATCTGTTTCATTGCCGGACATTCAATTTGAAATGTTATTGATCATTTTGTCTTATGTTCATTTCAGTTTTAGAGAAACAAATATCCTATTTAATATCTCCTTCTGTGTTCAATACATGAACATGTTGAAACTATATGTGGGTGAGTAGATGATATCAAAAGTATTGAGATTTTTTTACACTTGTTATTATAGGAAATAGAGGTTCTTTATCTTATATTTATTTAATTACACAGACAATTACTATTCAGCAAAATGTATGTCAAAAATATTGAATGTCAATAAAAAACTTAACTGATTTGACCTGAATAATGCTACTATACAGGTGCTGATCATATAATTAGAGTATCATCAAAAAGTGTATTTATTTCACTAATTCCATTCAAAAAGTGAAACTTGTATATTATATTCATTCATTACACACAGACTGATATATTTCAAATGTTTATTTCTTATAATTTTGATGATTATAACTGACAACTAATAAAAATTCCAAATTCAGTATCTCAGTCCCAGAGTCTGGAGGAAGAGAGGAGATGCACACAATTTACATTGCTTGAGGTCCAGTGTAAATTTTCCAAAGTCAGTGATGGTTTGGGGTGCTGGTGTTGGTCCACTGTAGCCTGGATGCCAGCCGAACTTAGCCCCGCCCACAAAATGTTTAGGTCGGGCAGTTCGGACACCCGTCAGACCTCCGTTCATCTTCAGAACAGTTTAAGATATTTTATATTTAGTCTGAGAGTGTATCCAAGTGTATACCCACTATACTGTCCATGTCCAGAAAGGGAATAAAAACATCATCAAAGTAGTCCATATGTGACATCAGTTAGTTCATTAGAATCTATTGAAGCATCGAAAATACATTTTGGTCCAAAAATAACAAAAACTACGGTTTTATTCAGCATTGTCTTCTCTTCCGCATTTGTTTTCAAACCTCAAATAAAGATTCAAACTGTAATGAATCAGCGTATTGATTCATGATTTGGATAGCGTGTCAAACTGCTGAAATCACGTGACATTGGCGATCCAAATCATGAATCAATCCGCTGATTCATAACCGTTCAAATTTTTATTTGAGGTTTGAGAACAAACGCAGACAAGAAGACTGCCGAATAAAGTCATAGTTTTCGTTATTTTTGGACCAAAATGTATTTTCGATGCTTCAAGAGATTCTAATGAACTAACTGATGTCACATATGGACTACTTTGATGATGTTTTTATTCCCTTTCTGGACATGGACAGTATAGTGTGAAGATGATGAACGGAGGTCTTACGGGTGTGGAACAACATTAGGGTGAGGAGTTAATGACATCAATTTCATTTTTGGGTTATCTAACCCTTTAAGTAATATTCTAATTTTCTGAGATACTGAATTTGGGATTTTCCTTAGTTTATCAGTTATAATCATCAAAATTAAAAGAAACATTTTAAATATATCAGTCTGTGTGTAATGAATGGATATAATTTACAAGTTTCACTTTTTAAATGGAATTAGTGGAAAAAATTAACTTGTTCATGATATTCTAATTATATGACCAGCACCTGTATTATCTTCTTTTGAGTAGAAATATGTGTAATGATAATATTAGATAATTAAATAACTGAAAATAATGAATTCTAATTGGACAATTTTGTAATGCAGATGTTTTTTTCTGTTTACTGCTGTAAACCTGCTTTGAAGAAATCTTATATAAAATGTAAAAATTCATATACACTTGACTTAACAATGTTGGTGCTAATTATTGTATTATAACCAGTACCTCTTGAATCTTCTGGCTTCGCTCAAAGATGGCCTGAGCATCTTTGTCCCTCTCTGTGTCCAACTCATAAACAGCAGTGGCCCCCATGTCATCCGGTCCCTCTGGTTTCTGTAGCACACACACAGATTTACAAGAATCACATGTTTAGAATGGAATCAAATTAATCATTTGCATTTAAAGTTTAATATAATGAGAATCATAAGAAAACACGACTGCCACACTGTAAACATCAGACAGACTCACCGCTGACCGAGTCGACTTGTAGGCGACAGTGACACTCTTGCCTTCTTTCTCCTCTTCACTTTCACTTGACGAGACTGCTTCCCTCTCCACTTTCTTTGTCTAAACGTTGGGATGTGCAGGTGTTGCGGTTATGGTTTCAGAGCAAACAACAGCTTCGTAAAAGAAAGAAAAATGCAGACTGGTTCTGACTTCATGAAACATGCAAAATACCGACATACTTTCTGAATCATGGGGTTCGTAATAGCAGCTTTCTTCTTTCTGACCACAGCACTGCCCTCCTCGTCGCTACTTCTGCCTGATGAACACACAAAGATACTGATTTAATGCATCCGTCGGTTGTGATCAGAATTACAACAGACAACTGTATTGACTAGAAAACAGCTCAGTCAACTCATGCATTAAAAATAAAATATAAATAAGAACAAAATACTGTACCTTTATCGCTATCACTTGCATTTCTTTTCCGTGCAGAAAATTTCTTGTTAGATTTCTTAAAAAGAAACTTGCAGGTTGTTTTAGGCTCTTCTGACTCCGCCATCTTGAACTAGTATGATGAAAACAAACCACTGAGTAGAAATGAGGAATGTCAGCTATAGTGCCTCTTGTGTTTGGGATGAATAACACAAAATGACAGCTTGCTTTTCTGATACAGAACCCTACAGAACAACACTAACATTTTATACTGTACACTGTACTATACACCAGAGGTTTCAGACATTCTCAGTGCCAAGGACCTACATGTGTAGAATCTATAAGTTTAGCTAAATACATGCTTTATATTGCAGACATTGGGTTATTATTCTTTTTTTTTCCTCTTTTTTTTTTACATTTTATTATTACTTAAATGAACAAATTCAACAAATCCAAATAACAGAAAAACACTTAATAGATAGAAAGATAAGAATTTTGCTACACTTAACACTTAACCACACCCCTGTCGTAAAGTGCCACCAGACGAGAAAAACGTCGTAATATTCCACAATGGTTTACGGCCTCGCGCCATTTTAAGAAAGAAACTACTCGTTCAGCTTGCTGAGAGAGTACACGTTGGGTATTGTGTGGACCGAAATATTTAAAAAAAATTCTAAAGAGATTTCAAATATTCATGCACGAAGATTTCCCACAGAAACACGCCGAGGTTATTGGGCTTAAATCGGAGGTTTCGTCGGAACCGAATGAGAAGTTGAGGTAATTTGCTACAGGAGGCCGTACGTGGAAATGTTGGCGATCTTCTGAACTGATCAGCAACGATAACGTTAGACATGTATTAGTAGAGCCGATCCTAAGCTTTGGTTTACACGCCTATAACAAAATTTGCACTACCGATACCTTACTTGTGTAATTCATTATGTTTTATGTAATACCTAATAATGAAGAATCTGATTATTCAATCATTTATGTAGTGTAACTATAATGATTTTTGCCCGAAGCTAGCCTAGCTGTACTGCTAGCTGCTAACTTTTAGGGGGTGTTTCGTTATTGATCCAGATACCGGAAGATACTTAACGCCACATTTTAGTTAAAGTTTACCAATGTCGAATTTGTCGATGCTGGGTTTTCTTGTAACGTTAGTAAGTTAGCTGAAATCTTAAGTTTCTCAATCATTTGCTCACAGTAACTGCTTAACGTTAGATCTAGTGTTTAGGGCGTCTGTTAAAAGTTGGTCTGAATTTTAATTTAATCGGTTTTAATTTATTTTGTTCTAGGTGAACAATGACTCAGTTTCTTCCGCCGAACCTGCTGGCATTGTTTGCCCCGCGGGACCCGATACCTTTCCTGCCTCAACTCGAGAAACTTCCCCACGAGAAACACCACAACCAGCCGTACTGCGGAATTGCCCCTTTTATCCGGCATTTTGAGGTACTTTTTGCAATAATATTGTTTAAAGGATTTTGTGTATATATATATATATATATATATATTACAGTTCAAGTGTTCAAATCTGATGGTTGTTGTATGCATGATGCAAATGACTTAAGATATTTTTCACTATTATGTAACGTTAAATTTTGTTTTTGTTACCCACTGTTGGTTAGGACCCCAGAGATGCTCCGCCACCTACAAGAGCAGAGACGCGGGAGGAGAGGTTGGAGAGGAAGGTGAGGAAGTCTTAACTTTTTGTTTTAGTTTCTGTTGGAAATTTACTGTTGTTGATTGCTCCTGCTGAATGGCTTATAGATTTACAGACATTCATTCTAATGGTATCAAATGGGTTATGAGTTTATGATGGCAAATATTTTAGCAGGTATATGGAAAAGAGGCTTTGTCAATAGGATAACCTTTTTAGTACTCATATTTATGAACAATGATCATGTGTTTCTTGAAAATGGGAACATGGGGAGGTTCTTTATATACATGTATCTATATGTTAATATGTATTTAATTTGGTGTACTGATTTCAATTCCAGAGAAGAGAAAAGATGGAAAGGAGGCAAGTCGTGGTGGAAACAGAACTGAAGCTGTGTAAGTATCTGAACTTATCAAGTGAACTGCTGTAGCACTGTATTATAAAACGTATAATTATTTTTTCTTATTATCATTTCCACAGGGGACCCACATAACGATACTAATGCTCAAGGAGATGCTTTTAAGACCTTGTTTGTTGCTCGTATTGTGAGTATTTGTTTTTAGATTATTTTTTATTATTTTTGAATGTTATTGTTTTTAACAAGAATAAATGTATTTTAAGATCTAGTCCTGGGAATGTAATATTGTGCATTGCATTCTATTTATACAGAATTATGACACCACAGAATCCAAACTACGGCGTGAGTTTGAAGTCTATGGTCCTATCAAACGGGTAAGTTGTTGTAAATGTACATTTCTCCTCTATGCCCTTTTTTTTAAAATCCGACAGGTTCATCTTTAATTTGTATGCTTTTAATAGATCTACATTGTGTACAACAAGAAAACTGGAAAACCGAGAGGCTATGCATTCATTGAATATGAACACGAGAGAGACATGCACTGTGAGTAAACGAGGCATCTCGTTTTTCTTTAAACCCCTTATATGACTCAAAGCAATACTTTGAAATACTACACCATCTGTTATTGCAATGAAAAAGAGGCATTCATTCTTATGAAAATATTTGTTTATTTAAAGCAGCAAATTATGTTGTTCATAGTCCATCTATTTTTTTTATTTTTTTTCACACCATAAATTTGGGTAACCAATCAAAAATGTAAAAGAATGAGACTGTAACTCGTGTTATAAAACTTCATGTGTGTGTGTGTGCGTGCTTGTATGACCGCTCATGTCAACCCTATCATACCTGTGTTCGTAGTATATTCCTGTTTTTTACCCCTTGTGTGTGTGTTGCATCTGTGTGAGTGTGACGGTGCAGCACATGTGGGTGAAGAGCGGAGTGTGGCTGTGCGTTAGCCCAACACACATTCTGATGAATGTTGCCACTCTATGGCATCTCTGTAATGTTTAGGCAGTGTGACATAGCAGTGTGTTTCCGGATGGAGCGGTGATGGTAAGCTAAAGGCTAATGCTGTCTGTAGTGAAAAAGGTGACCCATAAACTTGCACACCTGTTCATGTCTGGTGCACAAACAGCTGTTAATATCAAGGCTTATACCTCAGTTCACACAGGGGCGTTTGTGATTGTAGTGTTGCGGAGCAAGTCAATGCTATCTATTAATTGTGTGTTGTTCTCATTGCTACTGCAGCCGCCTATCTCTGATGGCTATTGGCCAGAGCTGGCTTGCAGATCATGATGATGGTTTTGATACATCTACACCCTACTACCACAGCTCAGTATATGGTTGGTATGATGGGTTTGTATGATGGGTAAGATTTCTTTACACCCCTCATCTAATTTTAGTTGATAGGTGATAGGTGTACCAAATCACTTCTCATCTGCCCCATTTTAGGGCTAAACATAGGGCTGCCAGTTATCATTGACATTGGCTTGGGCCAGTTATAGTGAGTGCAAGCCTGTCATTAATCTCTTCTATTAAAGCCATTGAACTACTAATGTAGTTGTAACGTGTGGTATTGGTTACATTTGAAAGCGAACTGTTGTGAAGAGAACCTGTTGGTTGTATTGCAACACAATTGCTGTCAAAGTAGATGGTGATATTAAAATATAGATGCATGTTTTTTTGTTTTTATTACACATAGTTAAGTGCCTTTTTTTCTCTATGTGGTTGCGTAATCATAACCATAAAAGTGCAGTTACATTTTACAGTTTTTCAGTGCCTTTTTGCAGAGGAAATTGTAATTTCAATAGTAATCCACATGATGTAGAATTTTGCATTTCAGGTGGGTAGAAGATTTACCCACACAGATTTCAGGTTCAAGTTGGACATGTGGTTTTGGCATGTTGAAAAATAGAAAGCTGCTTGGTTTGAAAGTGACATCTACACTATTTGACAGTGGATCCCTGCAAAATTGTGATAATGTGATTGAACCTTAACACTGTTGCTATGCAGCAACTAGAGGAAAATGATCTGCTCTTGTGTTGTGCAGTGACAATGGGAATGTTTCACGTTAGTACTGTAACCTTTTACTATATTGCTAAGCTTAACCATTTCAAATAAGCCAGGACTGTAATGGCACAATACTTGTTTGGTAATGTATTTTTATTTAAATCCAAATTCTTAGTGTCTGTTGGCACTATTCACTGAAATGGTGGTGTTGGCTTTAATAGAATAGGTTAACTAAGGACTTTGGATATCCAAATCACTCCCTGGAACCTAATTACATTAAGATTCTTATTGCCATGGATTCACCTTAAGCATAAATGGTTAACTTCAGTCCCAGAGTTTCTCTGTGAGACACTTGATCCATAGGCCTAAGAAATGTCTATTTAGGTTAAGCGAGGAGCTGCAACCGTTCCCGTGACTTTCCTTGTGTCCAAACTGGATATTTACATACTTGTCTTTAAAAGCTCTTAATGGGCTGAAAAAATGGATACAACCAAGAAAATAAGAATTCTTTATTTTTCTTAACACATGTTAAGGTTCATACCATTTTGTTTCACAATACTCATATTTTTCTGAATTCTATTTACAAAAAATTTAAATAAAAACTTCACTTGCAAGGCCCCTTAGAATCGTAAAGAATTAAATTGAATGGAAAAACTGATCTGAGAGATTTTGTTACGGATATAAGGGTGGTTGGTAAGCCCCTTTTGTTGGTTAGGTAGATGAGGGTTGTGGTAAGGCCCTCTGTTAACAGTTAAATGAGGGTGAATGGTAAGGCCCTCTTGTTGAGTAAGTGCGCTGAGGGTGTTTGGTAAGCCCCTCTAGATTGGTATGGTAGACTGAGGGTTGTTGGTAAGGCCCTCTGGATAAGATGTCAGGACAGGTGTGTGCAAAATAATTTGAGGGTGTGATGGTAAGGCCCTCATGATGGGTTTCAACTGAACGCCGTCAACAGTGCAGACCAGAGTAGCTTCGTGGATTTCATCGTATCCCTTGTTGAAGGATTGGATCCCTAATTCCTTGGTTCAAGGTTGTCCAGTTTTGATTTTTAAAAATTGTATCAAATGTACTGAAAGACGTTTTGATTCGATGCTGCTGGAATCGCCAGGCTACGTTTCCGTGGGGTTTTCCATCAAGGACTTCATCCTTGGCCAGGTATTATGGTAAGATAGCATCTTCAGGTAATGTGGTAAGACTGAGATAATGACTAAATACTTAAGGGCTTAGACTTATTTTAGACTAGCCGAAGGAAAAGACCCAAGGTTATTGACCACATTGAAGTGTGTGGGAATTGTGCAACTTATTTAAAAGCTGTACTTCTAGCATACCCATTTTTTTATAACATATAGAAGCTAGAAGTAAAGCTCTGCAAAAAATCCCCCCCTCCCCCTTTGGTCTGTCGTGATGTGAGTGTGAATGGCGCTTTAATGCTCAGAGAAATTCTGTGTGAGTGAATGAATGTTTTTGAGAGATTTTGGAGAATGGAGAGGGTGACTTTTAGCTTAACTGTATTCACGAAGTGCCTTTTTTAATGCTGCTTCTCAAGGTTTAATGATAATAAAATTGCATTAATGGGCAGTTTAATGTGGATCACGCTTAATTTGGAGACTATTAGTGGTCCAAGTTGAGTACATTGCTGCTTTGTTTTTGTGATCCATCTTGCACTGTTAGAACTGCCTCAATTTGTAGCCTTTTATTTGTATCTGTTTTAAGGTCTACCGTAGCACTTATGTTTCTTCATATTTCTTTCTGAATTCTAGAGATGGCATTTTCCCTGAATATTGCAGTTTTTAGAAGGCACATTTTAGTGTCTTTAAACTCTAAATTCGGGCGTACACTGCAAGTTCAGACACTTGGGAGGTTGTGAGGAACTTAGTTAATCTTAAAATGGCGTCGAAGCAGCTGGTACTCGGCGTGGCAGTCGCATGGCTTTCACACTTAACACAAAGACTGGAGCATGTTGTTGCCTGTATCTTTATATAGGAAAAATAAAAAGACTTGTGTGCAAATAGTTTGAAAAGCAGAGAATGGCACAGACGTTCCTTTCAACAAAAATTTGTGTATTCGCGTGTCCATGTATTCCCTGCAGATGTGCATCCACTGGGCTCTGATATGTTCATAGATGTAGCCTATGTGATAGATAGATAATAAACACGACGTTAGGAGGTGCCTTTAACATTCTTGGCTCCTAATTCCTCTCACAATGTGAGCTGCGAGCCTGCGACCATACGAGTGACAACAATTTTCAAGTGATTTTTCCAGAGGGGAGATGTATTGTATGAGCTTGTACGACTCCAAAAATGTTATCGGGCGCGCCCGACTTGAGTAGTTTCTAGAGTTTTAATCTCCATACTAAAAATGTAGGCATCACTGCAATGTTCTGATTCCCTGATGCATAACACCTTAAATTGAAGGTATTTAGCATATTCAGCAACTTCCAATATTCTATTTTTTCAGTTTTTTTATTAAGTGCTGAAATTAGCTTATAATATATTATAATAATTATAAAGACGGTATTTTTGTCTTTTATTAATGCGTTCCTCAATCCATGCGAGTTATCATAAATGAAAACCGATATAGAAGTTTTTTTTTTTTTTTAAGCTAATAGCAACATTATCAATTTGATCTCATTCCTGGTGTCTTATCCATTTGGAGGTAAGCGTGTGTCTTCAAATAGCTTCGTGTTTTTAATGGAGTTCATCCCAATTCAAGGTATGTAGTAGGAAATACTGTTGTGTGTATTCTTGAATTCTCATTGGCCACCTCTCTTTCTTTGTACTCCTTATTCCCTTCATCCCTCAATCTCTTCTTTTCTATTGCTCGTCTATCAACTCTACTAGCTGCCTACAAGCATGCGGATGGCAAAAAGATTGATGGACGCAGAGTACTTGTTGATGTTGAAAGAGGAAGAACGGTCAAAGGATGGCGCCCCCGACGACTTGGTAATGTTTTCTTTGTTTTGTTAGTATTTTTAATGTATTAAATCTAGTCAAGGATATTCAATAATGTTCTTAGAGGGCCATTGTCCTTAGCCTTCCCCAACATACTTGCCTGGATGTTTCTAGTAATCAAGGAGTCCTCAATTAGCTTGTTAAAAAAACATAACTGCATGACCGTGCATCTCGAGTACCAGAGTTGCCCACCTCTGGTAAAGATTATGGTTGGGATCTCGTGTTAATACTTCACATCTTTAACATGCATTTTACTGTCCAGGTGGAGGTCTTGGCGGTACAAGGCGAGGAGGAGCAGATGTCAACATCAAGCACTCTGGCAGAGATGACACCTCCCGCTATGACGACCGACCAATTGGAAGGTCAGTTGCGTAGAGTGTAATTATTTTTTTTGATCAGTACCTTTCGGTCCTTACCCCTGTTGTCTATTGTCCTGCAGTGACCGTGATCGGGACCGCGGAGAACGCAGGGAGCGCAGTCGCGAACGTGACCGAGACAAGGAGCGTGGAGAGCGCCGCCGCTCTCGATCCCGAGAGCGACGCAGACGCACCAGATCTCGTGAGCGTGAGAGGGCCCTTGCGGTTCCGGGGGAGGAGGCTGTGGGCGGTAGCCGACGTCGAGACAGAGAAAGAGACAGAGGTGCTGCCGGAGACAGCCGAGAGAGGAGTAGAGATCGAGATAGAGAAAGGGACCGCAAGAGGAGAAGCCGGAGCAGGGATAGAAAGAGAGACCGGGAAAGAGGCAAGGGTGCAGAAGGAGGGGAGGAAGGTATGGGTGGGCTAGTTGACGGAATGATGCCAGAAGGGGGAGAAAGGGGTATGGAGGACCCATTGAGTGGTGAACCGGGACGAAGTGAGGATGGAGGGCCTGAAGGAGAGGAGAGAGGCAGGGATCGAGACAAAGACAGGGAAAGAGACCGGGATAGGAAGCGCAGCCATAGAGATAAAGATAGAGACCGGGATCGGGAAAGAAGGCGAGATCGGGATAGAGATCGTGAACACAAGCGTGACCGGGGTGATCGGGACCGTGGAGAGCGGAGGGAAGATAGACACGTATCCTCCTCAGGAGATCAAGAGGGTTTGGGTAACGGAGGTGATGGGGGTGAAGAGCCAGTGCCCCCACAATCAGAAGAAGGTTCACAGGATGGGATGAGGATGATGATGATGGATCAGGATTCCATGCAGTCAGGAGAGGGCTATGCCTCCAATGAGAATGGGTACAGGTTGGAGGGCCAGGGTGACGAGTACTGAAAGTGCCACCATTGTGTGAATGATCCAGGGTCATCCAGTTGAAATGTTGATTTGATTCATAAATTTCCTCAACCATTATTTAATGCCTCCACCTTTTGCTTGCACTATGTCCACAGTGTGAGTATTATACTGTACTACCAACGGCTATCACTGAGAGAGCTTAGTGTCTCCCTGGTAAGACGCATCCTTTTGTTAAATAAAAATATTATGTAGCTAAACTGTGAGCATTTTTTTGAGCCCAGTTAACTTTTTATCTCGGGCTTTTTGCATAAAACTTCACTTGATAACTAGCCTTATGATGCATTTGTGTTCCCTGTTATAACATCAACTCAGTATCAATTGCCCGTATTGCTGGGAAGAGGTCTTTTTGACTGAACTACTGCATTTTTTTTTTTACAGTGTAATTTCAATATGGAATGGGTAATTAATGGTTTAAAAGGTTATCTATACAATGTTCCTTTTACATTAGTCTTTCCCATGCACCAGTTTCTCTGCAGTGTTTTCTTTCGTCTTGTACATTTGTTTTATATTTGGTCCAGTATTTGGAATGTGTGCAAACTGTACAGTGGCCCATAATTTTACTGAAGGAACAAAGTCTGGAAACATTGACACACGTTTTTAAATAGGAATGTTTGCCACGGGTTCACGAAAATTGCTCTTAATTTTTTTTCTTTTGCTTGTATCTCTGGTCGTATTGGTTCTGCTATTCATTCTTGAATAAATACTTTTTTATTGACATTGAGTTGTCTTGATTCCTTTTATAAATCCTTGTCTTACAAACGGTATTTAACTTGCGCCTCTGACGTGTAGTATTGCGTCACTCAGTAAGCGGCTGCCTAGGACGAGCGCACAGGCTCCTCGCGCATCTCGCCACATTAGTAGAAGCATCTGCGCTTTCACTGTGGAACAGCAACAGCAGACGATTCATTTTCTTCACAATTGAAATTTGGTACAAAACGACATCTAATATCTAACCATCTACCTCTGGTAAAACCACTTTGAAAGCGGTTCACTCCTCCACTGCAGCAGACTGTCTTCATGATGTCATCGTATTATCATACGGGGAAAGAGGTGGATATGGCGGCGATGACGGAACCGCTCTGCTTGGAAAGAGGTAATTTACTTAGACCTGATTATGTCCAAACACACGAGTGGTGTGTGGAAAATGCTATGGCGAATAGCTTAACAAATGAACCGACAGGTTCTTATGCCTGTTAATCAGTCAGCGTTAGTGGCCATGCACTGAGTGAGTGGGTGCCCATAGTGTGAATGAATCATTTGTAGTAGTGTTTGATTTACGTTTGAAATTCATTAAATTAAATAAAACGGATACTTTCCGATACTGTTATCGGTAAGTGTTACATCTGTCCATATGAAAGCACATGGTAGGCATAGGCTATTAAGTAACATCCCTATGTTTCCTGCTTTAATTGGCATCCGTAATTTCATGTAAGTTCTTTCACAATTTTGTTCCTTTGCTGGCATGAAGTTGGTTTGACGTTAGACGTTTGATATTCGCAAATTTAGGGACCGTCTCTAAAGTTGCATACGACATTGGTATGCACGTTTCAAACTTCAATAACATTTGAATGGAATAATTTACAGTCATAAATCCAACTGTACAGTGTTCATCCAGGTGTCGGCTATCAGGCACATCTTTTAAATTTTTGATTTATATTAAAATACACTGTCAAGTCATACTTAAATATTGCTGTTTTTCACTACTGTATATTGGCTCATACATAAATATGGCATAATTTAGAGCTCAATAACATTTGAATGGAATAATTTACAGTCATAAATCCAACTGTACAGTGATCATCCAGGTGTCAGCTATCATGCACATCTTTTATATTTTTGATTTATATTAAAATACACTGTCAAATCATACTTAAATATTGCTGTTTTCACTACTGTATATTGGCTCATACATTAATATGTCATAATTTAGAGCTCAATAACATTTGAATGGAATAATTTACAGTCATAAATCCAACTGTACAGTGATCATCCAGGTGTCGGCTATCATGCACATCTTATATATTTTTGATTTATATTAAAATACACTGTCAAATCATACTTAAATATTGCTGTTTTTCACTATATATTGGCTCATACATAAATGTCATAATTTAGAGCTCAATAACATTTGAATGGAATAATTTACAGTCATAAATCCAACTGTACAGTGTTCATCCAGGTGTCGGCTATCATGCACATCTTTTATATTTTTGATTTATATTAAAATACACTGTCAAATCATACTTAAATATTGCTGTTTTTCACTACTATATATTGGCTCATACATAAATATGTCATAATTTAGAGCTCAATAACATTTGAATGGAATAATTTACAGTCATAAATCCAACTGTACAGTGTTCATCCAGGTGACAGCAATCATGCACATCTTTTATATTTTTGATTTGTATTAAAATACACTGTCAAATCATACTTAAATATTGCTGTTTTTCACTACTGTATATTGGCTCATACATTAATATGTCATAATTTAGAGCTCAATAACATTTGAATGGAATAATTTACAGTCATAAATCCAACTGTACAGTGTTCATCCAGGTGTCGGCTATCATGCACATCTTTTATATTTTTGATTTGTATTAAAATAAACTGTCAAATCATACTTAAATATTGCTGTTTTTCACTACTGTATATTGGCTCATACATTAATATGTCATAATTTAGAGCTCAATAACATTTGAATGGAATAATTTACAGTCATAAATCCAACTGTACAGTGATCATCCAGGTGTCGGCTATCATGCACATCTTTTATATTTTTGATTTATATTAAAATACACTGTCAAATCATACTTAAATATTGCTGTTTTTCACTACTGTATATTGGCTCATACATAAATATGTCATAATTTAGAGCTCAATAACATTTGAATGGAATAATTTACAGTCATAAATCCAACTGTACAGTGTTCATCCAGGTGTCGGCTATCATGCACATCTTTTATATTTTTGATTTGTATTAAAATAAACTGTCAAGTCATACTTAAATATTGCTGTTTTTTACTACTGTATTTTGGCTCATACATAAATATGTCATAATTTAGAGCTCAATAACATTTGAATGGAATAATTTACAGTCATAAATCCAACTGTTCAGTGTTCATCCAGGTGTCGGCTATCATGCACATCTTTTATATTTTTGATTTATATTAAAATACACTGTCAAATCATACTTAAATATCGTAAGCAAGTGAAATGGCCTCGACCACCCACTTGCTCATTCTCTGCTTAGATACTGGAGCCCCTTTCTTAGGGGCTCCGAAACAGACGAATAACTGATCGGTCTTTCTCCACAGGGCAGCTCTGTGGACATATGTATCTAATGCCCTAACAGGGCAGAGCAGATTTAATCTTTCCTGGTCTGATGTCGTGAACGGAGGAGGACAGAAGGCTCGGAGAGTAATGGGGCCCCGTGGGCTCGTAGGAACCTTGGGGACGTAACCCGGCCTGGGATGTAGAAAGGCCTTCACCATCCCCGGCGCAAACTCTAAACATGAGGGCCCCACTCACAGGGACTGAATATCTCCTATTCTTTTGAGAGACGATATGGCCAAACGAAAGATAGTTTTTAGGGTGAGGAACTTGTCTGAAACCTCCTCTAAGGGTTCGAATGGCGGCTCGGACAAGCCCCTCAAAACAATGGCCAAGTCCCAAGCTGGGACCCTCGAGTGCATGGCCGGCCTCAACCTTAAAGTACCACGGAGGAAGCGTGTAATCAGAGGGTGTCTTCCCAAAGACACTCCACCCAAAGGGACGTGGAAGGCACCCAAGGCCGCCACGTACACCTTTATTGTGGAGGGGGTCAACCCTGCCGAGAACCTAGCCTCCAGAAACTCCAGCACTGTACCAACCGGGTAGTTAACTGGCGGGGCTGGATGGGACAGAGAAAACCACTGCGGGCAGTGGGAATTCTCCGCCGAAGCAAAAAGATCTATCTCTCCCTTCCCATATACCTTCCATAGGAGCTCCACCACCTCTGGGTGAAGTCTACATTCCCCGGGCCTCGGCCCCTGTCTCGACAGGCTGTCTGCTTCCTGATTCAGGACCCCCGGGATATATACTGCCCTGATTGACAGCAATTTCCCTTGGGCCCACAGGAGGATCCGATGCGCCAATTTGTCCAGCGGACTGGACCTCAGACCCCCCTGATGATTTATATAGGCGACCACCGATGTGTTGTCTGACCTGACTAACACATGGTGGCCCCTGAGGTCGGGCAGAAACTGTTTCAATGCAAGAAACACTGCGAGCATCTCTAGCCGATTTATGTGCCAGTGCCGCTGATGTTCCTGCCATAGACCCTGGGATGAGCGACCACTCATGGACGCCCCCCAGCCCGTGAGAGAGGCATCTGTCGTTAGCGTTACGCGACGAACATGAGCCCCTAACACGGGACCCTGAGATAGAAACACCGGGTTTTTCCACATGACCAGAGCACGTAGGCATCGCCGCGTGACTTTGATCGTGCGGAGCGGATTTCCCCTCGGGGAGAACCCTTTTGTTTTGAGCCACCACTGCAGTGGCCTCATGTACAGTAGGCCAAGAGGTATTACGTTGGACGCTGCTGCCATGAGACCTAACAGTTTCTGGAACTGTTTCACAGTGACGGCCCGGTCTAGCTTCTGCTCTTTGACTGCTGCCAGGATCGATGCTATGCATGTTGGCGATAATTGCGCCCGCATTATTACCGAATCCCAGTTCACACCTAGAAAAGTGGTTCTCTGAGCCGGAGAAAGCACACTCTTCTTGGCGTTCAGCCTCAACCCCAACTTCGACATGTGCGCGAGAACAGCATCTCGATGCTGAACCGCCATCTGCTCTGTATTCGCTAGAATCAGCCAGTCGTCGATATAATTCAGTATGCGGATGCCCTGCAGACGCAACGGCGCCAGAGCTGCATCCACACACTTGGTGAATGTGCAGGGTGACAGTGCAAGACCGAAAGGAAGTACTCGATATTGGTATGCCTCTCCCCCGAAGGCAAACCTGAGGAACTTCCTGTGATGTGGAAGGATGGAGACATGAAAATACGCATCTTTGAGGTCTATGGTGACAAACCAATCCTCCAGTTTGATCTGCGACACAATCTGTCTGAGTGTGAGCATCTTGAACTTGAGCTTGGCCACTGAGCGATTTAATAGACGCAGATCTAATATCGGGCGTAAGCCCCCATCCTTCTTTGGCACGATGAAGTAACGGGCTGTAAAACCCAGACTCCCTGCCGGGAGGAGGAACCCTTTCTATAGCTCCCTTTTGCAGGAGTGTCTCTACTTCCTGTGCCATTACCAGAGCCTGCTCTGGGCCCACCTCTGTAGGTAGGACACCACTGAAAGGAGGTGGCCGCCTTTTGAATTGAATGGCGTACCCCCTTTCGATTATCTGCAGGACCCAACGAGATATGTTCGATAGACGTTTCCACTCGTCTAGAAAATCTACTAAGGGAACCAGCCTCTCGAGGCTGGCCTCTGGTGTATTTTGAGCAACAAGCACAGTGCCCTGAAGCGGCGGACCGGCAGGGAACATTTGACTTGACTGCTCGGGGGCCCCCCGAGGGGGGCGCGGACCACCCTCGGGTGGCCCGCAGAGACCGACTGCGCCCCGGCATTGCGGCGGGGTTGGCAGCGCGGCCCCTAGAGGGTGCCGCAGAGAAACGGGTACCGTTGGCAGGGGTAAACACCGTTTCCTTACGGGGGGAACCACCCTCAGCGTCCTGATGCTTCTGGCGTCAGGAACACTTCGACGAGGCCTTCTTGGCGATCAGGACTGTCCTCAGATCAGCCCTGCCCCTCGAAGGCCTCGTCTGAGAGCGCCGCCCCTCGTCCCCGTGCTGAGGGGGAGTTCGGGTGGCGACGCTCTGTTTTTGCTTTGCCCTGTGCGAGGCGCTCGTACTCGGTTTGGGCTGCTTGATGTCAGCAGCAGCCCCAGGGACCTGGACCCGGAGAGGGAGGAACTGCTTGAGCGCCGCAGCTTGCTTTTTCGTCTCCTGGAACCTCTCGGTGACAGTATGGACTGCGTCACCGAAGAGGCCTCCAGGAGAAAGCGGCGCATCGAGCAGAAAGGCTTTCTCCCTCTCCTTGATGTCTGTGGGGTTTAACCAGAGATGCCCCTCCGTGGCCACCAAGGCTGCCATAGAGCGGCCCACACATCTGGCCTTCTCCTTGGTGGCCCGGAGAGCTAGATCAGCGGAGGAACGCAGCTCTGTAATAATATCTCCCCCCACGACATCACTACTATCCAGATCCCTCAGCAGGTCAGCCTGGTACGCCTGCACGATTGCCATCGTGTGCAGGCATGCAGCCGCCTGACCCGCTGCCGAGTACGCTTTGCCCACCAGCGCCGACGTTGTTTTTAAAGGTCTGGTGGGCAAAGTCGGGGCTTTAAGGGACGATGCCGAAGAAGGCGAGAGATGGCTCGCAAGCGTCTCCTCGACCTTTGGCATCGCCCCATAACCATACTGTTTCAGCCCAGCGATGTTACTGTAGACCGAAGTCTGTGGGCTGAAAACACGATATGATGCAGGTCTCCTCCACGACCTTGCCACCTCAGTGTGCAAGTCGTGAAAGAACGGCAATCCCCGTCTCTGAGGCGCGAGAAGGCAGGAATCTCTCGTCTAATTTGCTTGTACGCTTTCTTCCTGCCTCATATCTCTCGGCTGGCCAGTCGATGTTAAGCCTGGCCACCGCTCGCGTCAGAACCTCAACGAGCTCCTCGCATGCAGGGGACTGAAGTGGCGAGTCTTCAGTCTCGATGCTTTCAACGTCCACCTCCTCAGAGCTGGACAGTTGAAGCACCGGCGACTCTCTCGGGGGGGAAGAAACCGCCATGCGTGCTTCCATGCCCCGAGAAGAGCCGCTGGATGGTGCAGGTGAGGGCAGAGATAAGGCAGCGCCCGTCTCTAACCCCTCTGCAACATCCAATTGTGATCCCCACGACTGCAGCCTCCGCTCCGCCTCGGCAGCAAGCGGGACCAGATCAATGTTGCATTGATAATAAAAAAAAAGTACAAAGAACAGCACAAAGAAAGAAATGTATTACTAATACATCTGATGAGGTATTTTCTTGTTATTTCTTTTTTCAGATTGAATGTCATCGGTGTCAGAGGTGGTTCCATGTGGCATGCCTTTCCATGTCTAAGAGACAGTTTAAGAAGGCTCAGAAGGTTGAATGGAAATGTTCTTTATGTAAATAAGTTATTTCATTCCAACTGCCAATCTGTCTTTATTCAAATATTGTACACAGTTCCCCCCATGTTTTGCAATCAAAAACATAATTTGTCAGTTATATTGGTGGCCAGCTGACAGAAAATAAAATGAAGAAAATGCTAATTTGATATAATAAAATGTTTGTGTAATCTGTTCGATTTCATTATTAAGAAATGTATAATTTTTTTGCTCCTTTTTGGTAAATTATGACATTTATGTATGAGCCAATATACAGTAGTGAAAAACAGCAATATTTAAGTATGATTTGACAGTGTATTTTATTATAAATCAAAAATATAAAAGATGTGCATGATAGCCGACACCTGGATGAACACTGTACAGTTGGATTTATGACTAAATTATTCCATTCAAATGTTATTGAGCTCTAAATTATGACATATTTATGTATGAGCCAATATACAGTAGTGAAAACAGCAATATTTAAGTATGACTTGACAGTATATTTTAATATAAATCAAAAATATAAAAGATGTGCATGATAGCCGACACCTGGATGATCACTGTACAGTTGGATTTATGACTGTAAATTATTCCATTCAAATGTTATTGAGCTCTAAATTATGACATATTTATGTATGAGCCAATATATAGTAGTGAAAAAAGCAATATTTAAGTATGATTTGACAGTGTATTTTAATATAAATCAAAAATATAAAAGATGTGCATGATAGCCGACACCTGGATGATCACTGTACAGTTGGATTTATGACTGTAAATTATTCCATTCAAATGTTATTGAGCTCTAAATTATGACATATTTATGTATGAGCCAATATACAGTAGTGAAAAACAGCAATATTTAAGTATGATTTGACAGTGTATTTTAATATAAATCAAAAATATAAAAGATGTGCATGATAGCCGACACCTGGATGATCACTGTACAGTTGGATTTATGACTGTAAATTATTCCATTCAAATGTTATTGAGCTCTAAATTATGACATATTTATGTATGAGCCAATATATAGTAGTGAAAAACAGCAATATTTAAGTATGATTTGACAGTGTATTTTAATATTAATCAAAAATATAAAAGATGTGCATGATAGCCGACACCTGGATGATCACTGTACAGTTGGATTTATGACTGTAAATTATTCCATTCAAATGTTATTGAGCTCTAAATTATGACATATTTATGTATGAGCCAATATATAGTGGAAAAACAGCAATATTTAAGTATGATTTGACAGTGTATTTTAATATAAATCAAAAATATAAAAGATGTGCATGATAGCCGACACCTGGATGATCACTGTACAGTTGGATTTATGACTGTAAATTATTCCATTCAAATGTTATTGAGCTCTAAATTATGACATATTTATGTATGAGCCAATATACAGTAGTGAAAAACAGCAATATTTAAGTATGATTTGACAGTGTATTTTAATATTAATCAAAAATATAAAAGATGTGCATGATAGCCGACACCTGGATGATCACTGTACAGTTGGATTTATGACTGTAAATTATTCCATTCAAATGTTATTGAGCTCTAAATTATGACATATTTATGTATGAGCCAATATACAGTAGTGAAAAACAGCAATATTTAAGTATGACTTGACAGTGTATTTTAATATAAATCAAAAATTTAAAAGATGTGCATGATAGCTTACACCTGGATGAACACTGTACAGTTGGATTTATGACTGTAAATTATTCCATTCAAATGTTATTGAAGTTTGAAACGTGCATACCAATGTCGTATGCAACTTTAGAGACGGTCCCTAAATTTGCGAATATCAAACGTCTAACGTCAAACCAACTTCATGCCAGTTGTTCCTTTTTCCCTTTTTCTTTCTTTCCTTGGTTAACGATAATCCATCCTGAAATCTCAAACATACTTCATTTCTTTTAAATGTAGATTTTATCAAGTGGTCATGCTTGTTTTGCAAGACTCTTTCTATCAACATTTCTATTAACATTTTATTGGATTTTCCTGTTTAATACAAGTAGAATGATCTGCTCTTTTTGAAGTTAGTTCACTTAAGAATTTATTTAGAAATATTATGCCTGAAAAAGTTTTGGATTTTTAATCATATGTTAATTTGAAATATCCTATATAACTTTTTATTGTATATGTGATGTTTGTATTTGAGTTTTTGCCATGAATATAGCCTTAGATGCTGACATGGCATTAAATAAAACAATCCGAATTTTGGTTAACGAAAGTACTTCATCGATGGCATGTCTTCAGTGATTTCATTAATTTCCTTTTAAAGCATTCATTACTTTAAAATATGGTGCTTTAAAAACATTCAAAACAGGACTTTCAATGACTAGTTTCCGTTCAATCCCTGAGCAACTTTGTTATTAGCAAGTCGTTTCTTACTGTGTATTTCTGTGGTGATTTTTTTTTTTTTTTTTTTTTTTTTTCCTATCCAGATGTTTGCAGAGTAATAGAACTGTTGGACAGGCTTCAAAGAAGCGGTGAGCTTCCTCCTCCCAAACTTCAGGCTTTACAGAGAGTTCTACAGAGCAAGTTCTGTGCTGCCATCAGAGAGGTAAAGGCTACTTCAGTCCTTCAAACATGAGGATGCTTGACTCTGTGACTTTGCTTGTATTAATAACTGTTTCCTGGATTCTCTTGCTTTCAGTTGGAACAAATTGCCTTGAACAGTGAGACATATTTACTAATTACCCTTTTCTTGTGCTGATTTCACAGAATACTAATTTAACTAATATCTAGATATAAAATTAAGATTTTACACATAGTTGTCACCACATAAGGCCTAAGAGTCCTTGTCCACCTGCACATATGGTTGTTTCCTATAGATATGATTGTGTTGCACTGTTCCTCCTCCTGAATGACTCACTTTTCTGTTTCTCTGAGACTGCGTCTCACTTCAACCTCCATATCTCACTGCTTGAGTTGTGGTAATCGGTTCCAATAGCAGGAGTCCAATGTTCACAATCTATGCACAACAATGAAACCAATATTTACTTTTGATCTGTATGTCTGCAATGGTTGATTTCTCCCACTAAAATTTGCATTCTACTTCACAAATCTTATAGGATTTACTGCTAAAACTGCAATTTCATGCTTATATTTCATTTTATATAATTGTAATCTAATTGTACGATAATTGAATTGTCAAATACTCTTCTATGAACATTAAACTGTAATTGGCCATTGTTCCAAGAAACTGATTTCCTACACACTCTTAAAAATAATGGTTCTTTATTAGCATCAGTGGTTCCATTAAAGAACGTTTTAAAGGTGCAGTAGGTGATTTGTAATCTAGAAATCTAGTCGCACCCTAGAGGCAGCAAATCTAATATGCCAACTCTCAATACACTTCTGAGCTATAAAACCAAAACTCTGGTCAGGCCAATCACATCGTGTATAGAGTCAGTGGGCGGGGCTTAACATAATGACGGCAGAGTTGCACTTGTGTGCTACTAGCAAACACAGAAACTGACGAACGGCAGTCTTTCGAATCAGCTTTGACCGCAACTCTGGAAGACTTGGAGTTAAGCTTTTCTCTGAGAAAAGAACAAAGAACGGCACCGAAGTCATTCTTAAGAAGGGAAGATGGGTTCAGAGTTTTGCCGGCTGGATACGGTTTTGCCGATCTGTCAACTAGCTCCGCTTCTCCTTCTTTGCTCTGGTTGGTTGTAGCGCTATCCTGTCGCGTGCAGAGGGAGTTTGAAAGACAACCGTTTATCCCGCCCCTCGGATTGAGCCCTGTCTATGGTGAGTTTCCAGACCAAACATCTTGATGTGGTTTTGTAGCCAATCAGGAGTAAGGGGAATCTGAATCCAGCCACCTGGGGGCAATCAAGACTCTTTGGCTTTACTTTTCAGGACTCGTATGGCACGTTTGATCCTGACATGAATCCTGTCGCATGCCTGTCAATCATCTTGTCACGATTAAAATCCTCCATTTCATTTTCTACCATATTGGAGAGAAATGCAGTAGCACGGACCCTGCAGTCGCAGGTCTTTCATGCAGAGAACTCCTCACATTAATACATAATGATGGAGCATTTAAAAGTGATTGGCTAAACAGATCTTTTTTTCATGGGGAAGCCCACATTATTGCAGATGACAAATACCACAGATAACGTTAAATATATATATATTTTTGATCATGTTAAACCAATTATTAATCACTCAAACCTTTATCTAAACCTCTCACCATCAGTTGAGGATATCCGCCTTGCTGTTGCTCGTGCAGTTCTGAACTGAATCCTCCTCCAAAGTGCAATGGGTAACTTGTGGGCAATATTAACATTTTTAGTGTGCACAGATCCGCACATCTGAAAAAAAGTAGACTATCTGGGGACTTGACACTTTTTCAACATACTTTTTTTAGGGGATAACAGTTTAGGACCCAAGATCAGTTGTGAAGAATGAAGATCAATAGTCAGGAGTGAAGCTGCAAAATATTTTTCAGTAAATTTCTTTTTAGTTTCATCAGCAGAAGCCAGCTTTAAGTCTCACAAGGAGTTCGTAGACCGTCCTCCCTCTCTACCAGATTTTTGTACATACCATTTCTCAAGTTATGCTGTTTTCATGGTCTAGACATGTCATTACTGCAACTTAAATGATTCTGAATCTGGCTAAAATAAAATGGACAGTCAAGGTAAATTTCAGCTGATTGCACTGATTGTCCATAGGCATGTCACTTGTTGACGCGTTCACCCGGAATTAGGCATGCAATGACCTCCCAGGATTGAAGCAGGCGCCAGCTTGTCCAGAGCAACATATTGTCACTCTCCCTAGGATGCATGTTGTACTCCTTCAATACTGATCTGTAACACAGAATACTATGCACATACACAAATACACAGTCTCTCCAAGGTTGGAGTTGATTGAGCTTCAGTTCTGACCAGAAAAGCATGTTAGGGGTGTGTGATCCCTCCAAAATCCAAACACACGACATGTTGCTAACAAGTGTTTAGTGAAAGATCACACATCTCTAGGACAGACCCTCAGTCACTCATCAGAGACCAAGTACACACTTTAGAAAACATGAAACAATCAGTGGTTCTCTTGTTTAAATATCAAAACTGGAAAGAATCATTATAATAATAGGAGGATAAATATTAAGGCTTTGATTTATAAATATTATCCACACCCTTCACTATGATTTGAAACAGAACTTATTCTAACCTCTTATATTAGGAGGGATCGTATTGACACTGGGATGCAGGGTGTGTTCGTGAATTAGGGTGCGGAGCTATCAAGATGGGCGTCTTTGTTTTGGTGGGGGGGTTTTCTGTCTTTTTTTTCTCTGAAATCGTTTACTGCACCTTTAACATTCATGGAACCTTTCTATTCTACAAAAGGTTCTTTATAGTATAAAAAAAGATTTTTCATATTAATACATGTTCTTTTAGAAATTGTTCCTTTAAGAACTGTTCACTGAAAGGTTCTTTGGGGAGCAAAAAGGGTTCAAAGGCATTGCTATGAAAAACCCCCTTTCAGGAACCTTTATTTTTAGGTTCCTGAAAGGTGTAGCAGTGCTAGATTCAGGTCTCTCTCATCAACGTGTGTTCTTTTTCCTCTTATATAATTAAATAATTAAAGCTAAAATAAAATAGTATTTGGTAAACAACAGCCATGATAATGGACAGTCACATGGTCATTGTCACAAAATTTGTCACCTTGTTTTGAAGCAGAATGTTTTTGGGATACATTTTCCAATTGTGACCAGTTGATTTACATTACCCCTTGTATAAACTCATTTGAGTTATTATTAAACTAAAAGTTGCTTTTGTTATTATTATTAATAATTACATTTGTGTGCATTTCTTTTTAGAGTATTTTGTTAATTTGTTAATTCCCTGTAAACTACTAATATTTTCTCATTATATAGTTGTAATGTCTTGACTGACTACTTTTTTTTTTTTTTTTTTTTTTTTAGGTCTATGAGCAGCTTTATGATACACTGGACATTATAGGTGGACCTGAGGTCCGAGCACAAGCCACTGCCAAGGTAACTTTTCACCAAAAATCTGCCACTGTTAATCATACACTGAAGAAAACACTTTTTACCTGTCTTTCCAGGCCACAGTAGCAGCGTTCGCAGCCAGTGAAGGCCATGCACACCCAAGAGTGGTTGAACTGCCTAAAACTGATGAGGGGCTCGGATTCAACATCATGGGGGGGAAAGAACAAAACTCTCCCATCTACATCTCCAGGGTCATCCCAGGAGGTGTTGCTGACCGACAGGGTGGTCTGAAGAGAGGAGATCAACTGCTCTCTGTTAATGGAGTGGTATGTTGGGACAGTACTTTTGATATTGTGTAATTTATCAGTTATATTTTTGCATGTGGCCATGGCTTTGATTTCAAAAGCTGTGTTTTGCCACAATAATAGTGCGTAGGGAAATTATTCAGAGCGTTTCACTTTTTCCACATTTTGTTACAGCCTTATTCGAAAATGGATTACATTTATTTTCCTCAATTCTACAAACAATACCCCATAATGACAACAATTTGCTCAATACATTGTTGAAGCACATTAGGCACCAATTACAGCCTCAAGTCTTTTTGAGTATGATAAAATGTGGAAAAAGTGAAACACTATGAATACTCAATGGATGCACTGTATGTTAATATGTCTGCAGACTTCAAAATGTCCTTTTTTTTTTTTTTTATTGTGTGTAGAGTGTGGAGGGAGAACACCATGAGAAAGCTGTAGAGCTGCTAAAGGCAGCTCAGGGTTCAGTGAAGCTGGTGGTGCGTTACACCCCTAAAGTCCTAGAAGAGATGGAAGCCAGGTTTGAGAAGATGAGAAGTGCCAGGAGACGCCAGCAACATACCAGTTACTCGTGAGTGGGACTTTATCACTTTATTTTCCTTTACTATTATTTTTTTCTGTGGTTCTTTTCTTTCCTTTTTATCCTCTTCTTTCAGCTGATTCATTTTTATTTCTTCAAAAATATTATGCTATTCAAAGGTTTAGGTTTGGTAAGATTTTCAGATGTTTTTGGAAGAACTTTCTGATGCTCACCAAGGCTATATTTATTCGACCACAGTAAAAATATTTGTGAAATAATAAAAACCGTAAAAATATTTGTGGAATAATAGTTTTAAAAACTATTTCTATTCTATTTTTTTAAATTATATTTATTACTATACTGGGTAAACAAAGCCTGATCTGCCAGCGATTTGATTTCACCCTGCAAATTAGTCTGGATCTTAAACCTGTACATTCATTTCTACTGCTTCTGTTACACTTTTGCGGGAACCAATTACAGACTGGCTTATCCACCTGGCACGCTATTAGTGGGTTTAACCATAGACAGTAAAAGAAATGGACAGAGCTATCCCATAGACTTCAATGGCGGAAAAATGATGCCAATCAGAGGCAATCACTTCCTGATGGCTGAGCGAACTGCGCAGACTCAGACTGAGCTTGATGATGTAGATGTGACGTGAGCCTCCTGTCTGACAGTTGTAGGTCTTCTAGTAGTTGTGGAAAGTGAAATCTGAATCCCGTTGTTTAAATATTTTCTCACGTTGCTTTTGGCTCACTATCGGCTTCTCCCAATTCCTCTCCCTTGACTTTATTGGACTTTGTTTCCACGTCCCCCTGACTGTCTTATAGACAGTAAAAGATTGTTTCTGAGCGTCTCCTCCTGTCTGTACGGTAATTTCTTAACTGTGCGACAGAGACGCGTTGGTTATGAATCAGTCGTTAGCCTATTTTTACAAAAACAGCTTCTACGGGGCGATAGTGTAAGATACAAGGTAATGGAGCCTTTTATGCATTGTCGTGTTTCTTTATAAATAAACAATGGACAAATGGAGTCTTTAAACGCCTCCAATGTAAAGTTATTCACTGTCAAAGTGACTCAGAAATGAATGGGAGTCAATGGGATGCTAACAGCAGGTGATGGCTTGGTTAGCAATGGCCGCCCCTATGGGTGGAACGCTTTCCGAGTGCTAGATTACCCCCTTGGGTTTAACACGAAATGATGGGTCGTTGCCTGTTGATCACTCCTCTTGTGGTCTGATTGGTTGAAGGACTATCCAATTGCATACAGAGTCATTTGAATAATGCTCGCTGATCACTCTTTTTGTGCAGAAAATACAGAGCAGACTCCCCAGAACAATGATCAATCTTAAATTGAGCTTGGTCTGCTGATAGCTAGACAAATTTTCTTACTGTAATGGCAAAGATTCATTTATTTCAGCCTTCATTGTCGAAAGATCCTTTAGAAAAATATTTTTCCAATATTTTATTTGTGCTCAAGTAACATTTCAGTAACAATGTTTCATTAGTTGACATTAAAGTCCCCATGTAGTCAATTATATCCTTTAACTCCTCTTTGATCACCAAAATGACATTTACTTTTTTCTTTTCTTTTGTCAAATGTATTTTATGCCTTTTAAAATAGCTTGAATGTAACTCAAGACCCTTGCTTCCTTTAGTATACACCTCCACTCTATCACACAGAATCCACAGTTTTTAAAAAATACTTTAGTTAACTACTTTAGTTTAGTTTTTAAATACTGAACTGCACTTTTACAGCATTGTTAATTAAAAAAAAAACAAAAAAAAACTTTTTTTATGAAACATGGGAAATGCTATTGAACGTGCAAGTTAGCTTATCTGTATTTTGACATTTGCCCATTGTCTTTTCACCAACAGGTCTTTGGAGTCCAGAGGTTAACCAATCTTAACTTCTGAATGGACTGCTGATCTGTTCTCCCACAATTTCTGCAACTTTAGGAAGACAGAAGTCCCTGGGGAGATCAGTGTAGACCCATAGATATTTATGTTAGTGGAACGATCTCAAAACATGTAGACCTCAAATATACTATTTTCCTTGGCCATGCAGATGAAGATACTGCATAGTGCATCTGGTCTGTCTTGAGTCTGATTTTCAATTGTATTATAATGTGGAATGAGCACCCTGTGATATGCTGGGGTGTTTGTGCGCGTGTCTGTCTGTGTGTGTTTGTGTGTGTCAGCACAGAAGATAGAGCTTTAACAATTGTCTGAGAGTGCAAAATAGCACACAGTATGTGTACTTGTAGGACAAAATCTGTCTTTTGCTGTAGGATTATTGATGAATTGAATGGCATGATGGTTCCTACTTAGGCTATTATTTATTCACTCACTTATTGAGTCTGTTTCAGAAAACATGCATTGAAAATAGTTAAAGCTATGCATCCCATTTACAGTATAAGTATTCTTGCATCATGTGGTCCGCTCTGAGAGAAATATATCAGAAGGACAAACACTGTTATTGCAAAAGACACTTCCGGAATGAACTGATTGCTCTGTACTAAGCATGTCATACTCAAATAGGGTTGTCATGAAAGTGTGCTGCTGAGTGGCTTTGTGCTGCCAGTCATAGTGTCTATGTTTATTAAAATCAAACATGTAATTTAGTTGTCTGGTGAGCTATAGTTTATGCCCTCAATCGGTTGTTTAAATTTACTATAATATTACTAAATTTACATTTACTATGGTAATGGTATTTTATTTTGTTGAGTTTTATAGTCTTATTTAAATAATATACCATTTATTTTTGTTTTATTGAGAGTGAGCATTTGTTTTGCATTATGGTTTATGAAAATTTAACTGTGATTGTCATGAAAAGAATAACAAATAAATCTTAATGGTTACAAAAACAAACAAACATGTATTTTATTTAACACGAGTGAAACTTAAATGGAATAGAATGTTTTAATTTGATTCATTTAGAATATGTTTTGAATGTATTAAATTCCCCTCTACCGTTGTGAATAGCCCGACTAATTTTGTCGCACAAAAAAAACGAAACCGAATGAAAGGAAATATTCTAAAATCTTGCATTAGTAGCCGAAATTACAGGCATTTTTGTTTTTATGTTTTATTTTATTTTATTATTTAAGCTTTTTAACTATGTAGGTTAGTGTAAATGAAGCTCACATGATCGAGGACAATTTTTATTTTTAACTTACGTTAAAGTAACCGCTGATGGGCGGAGATGGACGCGGTTTCGTTTCCATAGCAGCAGATAAACAAGCCTATGAAACAAGCAGACTCCACTCTCCACATATCGATAGAAGCAAGCAGCATTATCTCAGAGTAAACACATCGAGGTTTGTTTTTTGTTGTTATATGTCACTTATCTAATTTTCTATGGATATTAGAAAAATATGCATCTCTGAATGTATTCGGTTTTTTTCAGTTCAGCGAATGAGTGGATGAAAAATGGATAACGTTACCAAAAGACGAAAGGTCCAAACTAGCACAACCATTGGACATATGCATTTGCAGCCTTCTCCATTTTACTTAAAAACATACAAGGTAGGGAGGGTCACTATCTGTAAATATACTAAAATTATGGTTACAGCAGTTGTTAGCCGACTAACTTCAGGCTAACATTACTTGACCAAAAACGAAACTTAACCACATTAAAATAAATTTCGTCTGTTTGAAGTACGCCCAAATGAACTATAATTTTTAATAACTGTTTTTTTTTAACGGTCAAGCCAATAATTGTAGAATTACACTTGGTCAAAAACTGTTAGTGTGGTAATTTGTTGTTCGTCATTAATTAAGAGCTTTGATACCACATGTAACATTAGCCTAACTTACTGTATAGCCTACATGAAATAATACCTGAAGAAACAAGATGTACTAACAAATACCTTCAACCATCATCTTCTAACTGTCCCAGAATGCCCCTCTTCCTCCAGTCATCCAGCATCAGAACAGAGTGCCGGCCTCTGCTCACTTCTCTCTCACCTCACACACTGAACATGACAGAAAACCATTAAGTGGACCTCTGTACAATGAAATCCACTCTAAAGCCCATCCGCACTGGACCACACACTTCCTCAATGAGCTGGCCCAGAGGGTGAGATCTCTGTGTGTGTGTGTGTGTGTGTGTGTGTGTGTGTGTGAGAGAGAGAGAGAGAGAGAGAGAGAGAGAGAGAGAGAGAGAGAGAGAGAGAGAGAGAGAGAGAGAGAGAGAGAGAGAGAGAGAGAGAGAGAGAGAGAGAGAGAGAGAGATTTGTTTGGACAATGCCTTGTAAGTGTTTGGGACTATATGCACATTAATGTTTGATCCTCCGCAGCTCAGAGACCATCCAACAGTGCGCGTGGTCTCCAACCCCATTAGTGAAATGCAGGACCAGTACAGAGGTCAATTAGCAGCATGTGAACCTCTTGGTGAACACTTTAGCAAGATGCAGGTGAGATAAAGGTTGTTAATGTTGGTTCCACTTGTCCATCCCTTTCTTTTAAAAAAGCAAAATCTAGGTTACAGCTAAGCATTTACAATATTATTGATTTCTGTCAGTATGTAAACATTAAAATAATGTTAAATACCCTGTAATCTGTATTGTAAGATGATGTTAGTGTAAAAACAATCACTTACTAACCTTTTCTGCGTAAAGTTGATTTAAATTGTACTTCTTCTGCAAGACAATGCAAGAGCTAAAAGGACTGTAAAAATTCCAAGATTTAACAGGAAAATAAATTGTGTTACAGTGTAATCTCGATTTTTGCTTTATTTAAAGGGAAACCACCGCTTTTTCATATTAAACTGTTAATCCCTTAACTAAGACGAGTTGATACATGCCTCTCTCATCTCAGTGCGTGCACTTAAGACGCGCGGTGACGATCTGATAGAGTTTATCTTAGCCCACTAAGCCCAAAGTTCATTCACTATGGTACCAAACAGATCAAGTTAGAAGCCACCAAACACCTCCATGTTTCCCCTATTTAAATAGTTAGTTGAACGACCTAGTATGGTGACATGAAATAAAACGTTTTATTTTTTCACTGTTAGGGAAATTTTAATAATTAATGTTTGAGTTCACACATGAAGTCAACATCTGTTTCTGCCGTAATAAAACACCAAAAGACAGTGTCTGTTGAAACCCAGGGGGGTAGTGACGAGACCCCTAGGTTGAGAGCTTTCCCTCATAAAAGGTGCCGGCTAATCAAAATTAGATCTAAGACCACTGTTTGTTGCTTTTTATTAATTAGATCTAAGACAGAATGGGGGCCGTGTATGTGTGTGTGTGTGTGTGTGTTTCTTACCTTCCCCGTGTAGGTACGGGGACCATTGTGTCCCTTGACAGAAAGGTGGGGCAAGGCATTTGTTTCACCTTTTCTCTGTAAGGAAAAACACTGAGACACTGAGGGGTATAAAAGCTTGGGAGGGGTATAAAAGCTGTGTCTTTATAAATCTTTATAAAGACACAATTGGCTAATGTTTGTCTCTTATTCGGTAATGCAACGGAGTTAACATGTTTTTAACATATTTTTGCCACAACACCATACTAGGTCGTTCAACTAATAGTGTAACTGTATTTAAATAGGGAAAACGTGGAGGTGTTTGGTGGCTTCTAACTTGATCTCTGTTTGGTACCATAGTGAATGAACTGGGCTTAGTGGGCTAAGCTAAACTCTATTAGATCGTCACCGCGCGTCAGAGAGATTAAGAGCACGCACTGAGACGAGAGAGGTATGTATCAACTCGTCTTAGTTAAGGGAATAACATACTTTAATATTAAAAAGCGGTATCCCTTTAAAGAAAATGAGTGATTAACCTTTTTTTTTAAAGCTACAAATGTTGTCATGTGATCTTAAAGGGTTAGTTTACCCAAAATGTTTCCTTCTGGAATCATTTACTCTACCTCATGTTTTCCAAACCTTTATGACATACTTTCTTCAGCGAAACACAAAAAATATATATATTTTAAAGAACTTTGGTAACCAGTTTTGCTGATCTTTGATTTCCATTGTATTGAGATAAAACACTGATACATTTATCAAAAATATATATATTTTGTGTTCCACTGAAGAAAAGTCAAACAATTTTGGAACAACATGAAGGTTAGTCAATAATGACAAAATGTAGATTTAGGGTGAACTTTCCCTTTAATTTGTATTAAACCAAGAATATTAGGGTAAACTGTGCACTGAGCCACATAACTTTTTTTTTTTGGCGAGTGAAATAATTGTGTGGACAAGGGAATTTTAAACATAAATATTAAAATAATGCTAATTCATGCTAAACGTCTTAATGGATGGGGTTTAATATCCACCGGAGCTTTTTGGGCTGATGGAATGAATTACACTTCTCTGGATTTTTACACAGGCACTGTACAGACAGCTGGAAACAGCCCAGGTGTTCCTGCAAGAACCAGTTCGTAGCACAACCAAGACTGACTTCAAGCAATTTTACAGGTAACTGTCCACCACCAGAGGGCAGTGTGAATGCACTGATCTGAGCTCTGAGGTCAACAATGATGGCTTCTCAAAAGAAATAATGGAGATCAATCACAATCCCGATCTGACTCGGTCCTAAAATGTAAGTGGAGGATAATGAACTAATGTACTGTGTAATCTGCTTTCTGGATACCATTAGAGCAAAGTATCCATCCCAAGAACATCAGGGGTGATGTAAATCTGTGTGATCTGGCCCATAGTGATTCATGTGCAGTTAAAGCTGCAAGTGGTTCCTGACTTTTCACATTGCTAAAATGAGTTAGAATTACGGAATTACACATAATACACTTTTGGTTATCTAACTGCTTTTAACACATAAGATATGGTGTGTCAGAATGATCCCAACACATTTTTTGGGTGACTTAGTAGAATAGTTCACCTGAAAATGTAAATTCTGTCTTCATTTCTTCACCCCCATTTCATTTCAAACTTGTATGATGTGAATTATTTTGTGGAACACAATTTTTTTAAATATTTTTGAATAAATGTCTTAGTATTTGTTTTTGTCTGTACAATGTTGTTTTGCAACACATTTACTTTCAAAGACTGTTGAAACATTCTTCAAAATATATTCTGTGTTCCACAAAGTCCTACAGGTTTGAAACAATAGCTGTGTCTCATTTCGTTCAATTTTGAAGGCTGCGTCCTCTGGAGGACACATCCTCTGTAGGGTGCAGTTTACGGAGTTTCCTCAATCAGAATTAAACGAGACGTCCTTCGTAGGACACAGGCTGGAAGTATCATGTTGCAACACGTTCAGCCTCGTTGCGCTCTCATGCAAGTTTTGAATGAAAATTATTTATAACTTGAAAATGACTATGAAATGTTTCTTGCCTTGACAGCAATGTACTGTTCTGAACGTTTAAAAAAGCACTAGTAATGCTGTTTACCACAACTATCTGTTTCAGGTAATAGAGCTTAAAAAACAAAAACAAGCTTAAACTACTTACATTTAAAGGGGGGGTGAAATGCTGTTTCATGCATACTGATCTTTTTACACTGTTAAAGACTTGGAATCCCATACTAAACATGGACAAAGTTTCAAAAGTTAACTTGGACGTTTGATGGGAGTATTTCTTTGTCAAAAATACTACTTCCGGTTAGTCATAAGTTTCGGCAAGTTTTTTGAGATCATGCGTCCCCTTTGACGTTAATGGGGGCGGAATTTCCTTGTATGGGCCGTACGGACAATTCTACCAGAAGAGCGTGAGAGAGAGAGAGAGGGAGAGAGCGAAAGCAACAGGCTATGCCCATCAAAGCGCTGGCTCGTAGTCTGCGCTGCACAGGTAATGTGCACAATTAACAATGACATCAAAAAGTGCGTTTTTGGTTGCCAGACCAAGACAGTCCTGCACAGATTCTCCAAAAACCCCGCGTTAAGGCAACAGTGGATGTAATTTGCTTTTCCGGATCAGCAACTGAGTTGCGCGAATGTTTATATCTGTTCACTGCATGTCGGTGCCGACTGTTTCATAAACAAGGCCCAGCTCGACGCCGGATTTTCCCAATCGCCTAATGCTGAATGATGGAGCAGTCCCAACGATAGAACCGCGGGCGGTGAGTTAGACTGCTTCAAATGTCTGTGTCTATGCTCATCAAGTAGCCCAAACATGATCACGTATAGTTACTATATATATTACTATATATAGAAATTGATCAATGGAGCATGCGATGTGTAGTGCGTGTACATTTGTTTAGCTGGCCACTATATGTGTAACTTTATGTTTGTGTATTGTAAAAGCACTCCAAACAACAATACACAAAGAGTGGGGAAATATGTTGAACTAAATAAGCGCGCTTCTTCATTCAAATGTGCTACTATTCCGTGTTGTCTACACAAACCACGCGTAAACACACACACACACACACACACACACACACACACACGTGCACAACTGCACTTCCCACATGTACACCTTCAAAGACAAAAATACGACGATATAATTCAAGTATAAATATGTAAATAACACAAGCCGCTAAGCATATTATATAGTTAGTGTATAACTTGTACCAGATAGAGACGTCCTGCTCTAGTCGTTTTTGCTGCTGCTCCTGTTCAACTGCAGCCTCTGGGTCTGATTCCGGATCATAGATGTATGGCTGTATCTGATTAAAAGCCATATTTTTAGTTTGAATAAAGTTTTTCCCGCTGTTAGGGATGACAGCATTACGACGCACTCAACACGGCGGTGCACACGTCACTATTTAGCTCCGCTCACACGACACGCCCCCACCCGCTCGGCTTTTTTCGGAAAGACTCGGAACAGCGCATCTTTCTTATATAATTATTAAAAAAATAAAGACTTTTCGGAGATATGCAGGATGCAATGCTACTCTATAGGTACTCAAGATTGACATGACACTGACTGAAACTGAGTGTTTCACCCCCCCTTTAAACACCACACCTACGCTTGCATATACAAAATTAGCATACTGTGATTAAGTTAATTATTTTCCATAATGTAATGATAAAAATTAAACTTTCATATATTTTAGATTCATTGCACTCCAACTGAAATATTTCAGGTCTTTTATTGTTTTAATACTGATGATTTTGGCATACAGCTCATGAAAACCCAAAATCTAAAAAAATTAGCGTATTTCATCCGACCAATAAAAGAAAAGTGTTTTTAATACAAAAAAAGTCAACCTTCAAATAATTATGTTCAGTTATGCACTCGATACTTGGTCGGGAATCCTTTTGCAGAAATGACTGCTTCAATGCGGCGTGGCATGGAGGCGATCAGCCTGTGGCACTGCTGAGGTGTTCTGGAGGCCCAGGATGCTTCGATAGCGGCCTTAAGCTCATCCAGAGTGTTGGGTCTTGCGTCTCTCAACTTTCTCTTCACAATATCCCACAGATTCTCTGTGGGGTTCAGGTCAGGAGAGTTGGCAGACCAATTTAGCACAGTAATACCATGGTCAGTAAACCATTTACCAGTGGTTTTGGCACTGTGAGCAGATGTCAGGTCATGCTGAAAAACAAAATCTTCATCTCCATAAAGCTTTTCAGCAGATGGATGCATGAAGTGCTCCAAAATCTCCTGGTAGCTAGCTGCATTGACCCTGCCCTTGATAAAACACAGTGGACCAACACCAGCAGCTGACATGGCACCCCAGACCATCACTGACTGTGGGTACTTGACACTGGACTTCAGGCATTTTGGCTTTTCCTTCTCCCCAGTCTTCCTCCAGACTCTGGTACCTTGATTTCCGAATGACATGCAAAATTTGCTTTCATCCGAAAAAAGTACTTTGGACCACTGAGAACAGTCCAGTGCTGCTTCTCTGTAGCCCAAAAGTGTCTTGACCTGGGGAATGCGGCACCTGTAGCCCATTTCCTGCACACGCCTGTGCACGGTGGCTCTGGATGTTTCTACTCCAGACTCAGTCCACTGCTTCCGCAGGTCCCCCAATGTCTGGAATCGGTCCTTCTCCACAATCTTCCTCAGGGTCCGGTCACCTCTTCTTGTTGTGCAGCGTTTTTTGCCACACTTTTTCCTTCCCACATACTTCCTACGGAGGTGCCTTGATACAGCACTCTGGGAACAGCCTATTCGTTCAGAAATGTCTTTCTGTGTCTTACCCTCTCGCTTGAGGGTGTCAATGATTGCCTTCTGGACAGCAGTCAGGTCAGCAGTCTTACCCATGATTGCGGTTTTGAGTAATGAACCAGGCTGGGAGTTTTTAAAAGCCTCAGGAATCTTTTGCAGGTGTTTAGAGTTAATTAGTTGATTCATATGATTAGGTTAATAGCTCGTTTAGAGAACCTTTTCACAATATGCTAATTTTTTGAGATAGGAATTTGGGGTTTTCATGAGCTGTATGCCAAAATCATCAGTATTAAAACAAAAAAAGACCTGAAATATTTCAGTGGGAGTGCAATGAATCTAAAATATATGAAAGTTTAATTTTTATCATTACATTATGGAAAATAATTAACTTTATCACAATATGCTAATTTTTTTAGAAGGACCTGTGTATCTTGCGGTGGTGCCGTTTTTCCATATAATATAAAAAAAAAAGACTGTTGTTAACGGACTGAGAGAAGAGGATAGAAATAGATGGAGGCAGATGATTCGCTGTGGCGACCCCTGAAGGGAACAGCCGAAAGAAGTAGTAGTAGTTAACGGCGACGCAAAGAATTGTGGGTTATCTCCAGCCGCGAAGGATACACCTCATGCACACTCCGAATTCCTGTGAAAGAAGGATGCATTTGAAGGTCCCATTTGGAGTGTCCTTCTCACTTTTATGAAATCAGACACAGCTAATATGAGGTACTTTCCTTTTTTCTTTTTCTTTTTGAGCAAACAATCCCTTTATTAATTATAAGGCTTAAAGGGCACCTATTATTAGCCTGGCTCTGCCCTCCTACATACTTCCGCTCAATTTTAATTTTCCTTCAGTACTGCGGTGCATTCTTAGGTTTTATTCGAACAAATTTTTACCGGTCCAGTCAGCAAACAGAGGGAGTGGCTGAAAATGATGACGTTGATGTCGTGCGCTAGTTTGAGTTGTAGTTCAGTAATGGCAGTAGAGAAAGATGCGAACGAAACCATTTATTCCGTTGTGGCACCGCTGCCGAATATCCAGAAGTTAAAGCCGGAGCAATAGCAACCTTTGCTGGAGTGTGTTGGTGGCTATGGTGCTGTGGCCCTCCTCCCCAACAGGGTGAATTCGGGAAAGTTTAATTTTCCAGCTCACTCCGTGAGTGGTGAAGGAGTTGGCTGAAGCCCTATTCGGATGGTAATTGTTTCTCGTGGGCTCAGAAGGTATTGCCATTATTTACAGGGGCTAGTCAGTGATTTTATTGCCGTCCGTTTCCCACCACCCACATAAAAATCCCCAGGCCGAGTTACCTCCTGCTTTTGACAAACACAGAGGTTTTGTGGTGGTGTAATTGCTGTCCAAATCCACATCTCCTAGTTTTAAAGAATATATCACTTCCAAATTCACTGTTTATAATCATTTTTGACCACTGCAGGGCATTGTACGGTTGCGCATTGCTGTTATTTGGATGCATTTCTAGGCTTGTATTTCTTTAAAATGCTGGCAAGAGCAATATATTTCATCACCACTCAAACAAATGAAAATAAAAGCACGTTAACATTTGAATTAGTCCGTTATTTATATCAGCATTTATTATCATACCAAGCATACAACATTTTATTTACATCATACAATCATGTTACGGACCACGTGAATAAATCACAATCCGAATGCACAAGTTTTAGGTTTTATCCTATAGTTTTATAACTGAGGTGGCCTGCACAAGTGCACATTTATTTTGACTGATTTGAGTGAAACAGGCGAAGAGCGCATGACATACATCATGACCAAACATTAGCCATTGGTTATGGCAGATCAAGAGTGGCTCAGGGCAGATCCAATAGCTTTAAACTTCAACAGATACCCGCCTTCGTTGAAATAAACGCTTGTCAATGGAGAGTGGCCAGACTCTATGTACAAACGAAATGTACAAGAGTCTGGTAAGACCAGGCTAACCTATTATGCTCGTTTTACAAGTTGTAATATAAGTCTCAGGTATCCCAAGAGTGTGTATTGTGAAGTTTCAGACAACAGTTCCTAACAGATCATTTAAAGGGGGGGTGAAATGCTGTTTCATGCATACTGAGCTTTTTACACTGTTAAAGACTTGGATTCCCATCCTAAACATAGACAAAGTTTCAAAAACTAATGTTGAACGTTTGATGGAGTATTTCTGTGTCAAAAATACTTCTTCCGGTTTCTCACAAGTTTCGGAGAGTTTTTCTCGAGTATGGGTCGGCTTGACGGAATGTCCTTGTATGGGCCGTACGGGCTCTTCTCCCGGAAGGGTGAGCGCATGCGCGTGATTACAGTGAGAAAGGAAGTTGACTCTGCACGCCCATAAACACTGCTCTCAAGGTGCAGATCCACTCATCCGTGAACACTTCTGACGCGCCCTATGGTCGCGCCGCGCTCCACTTTATTCCTATAGGTGACATCAAGCGACTTCAACGCTTCAGCACAGCATTCCGGGAAGGCAGCGCTGCATTTGAACCGATTTGAACGCAGAAATGACGAGAAGCTTCATAACATCACGCTTCAGTCGTGTCGCAAAAGTGGATCTCCACAGTCACTGCTGTCACAGGAATTCACGAAATTACCAAAACAGTTACCAAAGAAGTGTGTTTTTGACAGAGCGGTCCCAGCGATAAAGGTTCGGTCCTGCTTTGGAAGCAGGCGGTGAGTAAAACTGCTTTAAATGTCTATGCTGTTGGCTACCGTCGCGTGAGTAAACATCAGTAAACGACATGATCGTGTATAACTTTAGTTAATTTATCAATGGAGCATGCGATCTATGGTGTGTGTTTAAATACATTTGTTAAGCTGACCAATATAGGTGTCAGTTTGTTTTTTGTAAAACCACCCAAACATAAACCTAGCATTCTCACAAAGCATGCTTCCTCATTCAAATGCGCTAACGGTTACTCCATTGTTGTTCTATGTATAACGTTACACTAGTCTGACGTGCAAAGCCGTTTTGCATGCTACTGCTAAGGTTTAGTCGCATACAATAGTCCATAAACCGAATCATGTCCTCGTAAACTGCGAGTAAACCCACACAAATGTTGCAGGCCACTAAATACAGTACATACCACAGAGACGGACGTCCTGCTGTTGCTGTTTCTCCTGTTCAATTTATTTCAGCCTCCGGATCTGATTCTGGATCGTATTAGTTGAATCTGATTTTTAGCCATGGTTTATTTAGGGTAGCGTTTTCTTCTCCACGCTTGAGGACGTCACCGCTTTGTGTGCGCTTGTCATTCTTTAGCTCCGCCCACACGATATGCCTCCAGGCGCTCAGTTTTTTTCAGGATGACTCGGTACAGCCTATATTTCTTTTATAAATATAATAAAACTAAAGACTTTTTGCAGGTATGAAGGATGCAATACTACTCTATAGGTACTCAAGATTGACATGAGATTGACTGAAACTGAGTGTTTCAATGTTTTGTTGTGATTAAACTGACAAATGCACACAAGGTTATGTCAGAAACACACAAAGTTCACATGAAAACAGTTGGTTACACAAAGTTCACATAACTAAACTAAACAAAAAAGTACAGAAATCCTGTATATATTTTATTAGATCTGTGTATGAAAGTGAGAGCAGTGTAATATCCAGTACCTACTGTTATATATGCTGTTATATGAATCAAACAACAAGAGTTAAATAAGAAAATCACTTACTGCTCTTGACTAAATGAACTTTAGTAGCTTTATGAAAAGCACATTTCTCACTTGAATGCTGCTGTGCTCTGGCGAGGAGATAAAAATGGCAGATTTTGTACAGCTCTCTGAGGGCGAGATCTATCAGTGTCCATCAACACTAGTGGGCAACGCCTGTAAAATGTGATGTCACTTTGCCAGGAATCTGCAAACGCATTCTGAGACAGTGCTTATGATTTTATGAGGATTTAAAAAAAAGGAGGTGGGTGGATATTTACCATTATTGGGAGGTTGTGTACACACATTGGCAACACACATTTATGTTAAAACACCATGTAAAAGTGAATTTTGCATAACAGGCAAACACTTTGGTTCATCCAGCTTTGAATATGGTGCATCAGATGGCTGTTTTATTTTTCATGTTGCAGGCAGATTGAAATGATTTAGTGTAGCATAGCTCATCTCACCTCCTGCCCTCCTGAACCTTGTCAGCTCTTGATTGGTGGGTTACACTGAAGGTCACAAACCCATATTGACACTAATTCACACAGCTCTTCACAGCGGGTTTATGTATGACAGTGTAACAAATGGGGAATGTCTCTTTTTGTGCATTTTTTTTATACTGGTACATCTGATTTGCTGACTTCATAACTAAGAACAAATTGTTTTAAGAGTTCTTAAAGCTTCCTGTGTATTAGCTTATATTTTTATAGGGAGCAGTGTTATGGCATATACACAAAGATGTATCCTATGCTAAGGAATGAAGCGCGAGGAAAAAGTGTTTCTATTAACAAAGTAATGTATGGGCTAAGTGAATGGTCAGCATAGTGATAAAGCAAGAACATAATGCATGAAATGTATTAAAACTCTTCTGTGAGCCTTGTGTCTCCTCTTTACCACTAAATAATGTTCTCTTTCTTTTTCTTAGTCATTGATAATCCTCTTTTTCAGGTCAGATTTGTCTCCTCGCTCTGTCCTGGATGCAGATACCTTTAATGGAAAACTTACCAAGAGCGGCGCTCACAGCCGATTTCCAGCTCACAAAGCTCCATCCACTTTATCATGTCAACCCCGGCTGCCTCGCCCACCTCTGCCTTTGCCCCATAGGGGCAAAAGCAGTCTGTATATGGACAGTTTTACGGAACCTGTGCCTCCCCCAACATTGCAACCTGCTGATATTGCACAAAGCCGGGTGAAATGGGAAGAAGATAACGGTAGAGGTCTGTTACTGGACGTTTTAGGTGTTCCTAAAATGTATAGTACTGAGAATCAAACTTATGGAAGAAATAAGAGGTCTATGGTATAAGAAAATAATGATTTTCAGTTATGTTGTAATTTATCTGGACTTCAAAAAATGGTTTCATCAATATTGCTTCATTTCTGTACTTTTGTCACTCAGAGGGTCTGTAATAAATGGAGAACAAAACATATTAGAAGTGATTGGTGGAAACATTATTGATTTATTGATCTGGAGTGTGTGCCTTTTGTGGGTATGTATTATTCAAGATTACATGAAGTAGGCTATGCTAAAAAAATCTTGGAGAAAAAAATCATGGAGAAATATTCAGGGAAAATAAAGAGGGAAGACCATGGGGAGGCAGAAATATCGCTGAGAAGGTAGCTGGCTGCACACCTAGACAACCCAAGAGGGTTGCATATTAGTGTGTGCTTAAATACACTCTCATGCAGTGAGCCAAAAACAAAACAGAGGGTGGTAATGGGAAACAGATGATTCGAAAGAATATTGCAATTTAGTTAAAAGTTTTGACCCACCCAGTTTCTTCCACCTACTTGTTCTTGCGACATCTCACTCTGCTCCCCCACCTCTGCCTTCGGCAATGTGCCAGAGAGAAAGAGAAAGAGAGAGAGAGTATGAATGATTTAAGGCCATATATGGAAGCTATATTAAAGGGGTCATATAATGGTATGTGCTCTTTTACATCAAATATTGTTCCCCTGTCTCAAATCAAGCCATTCGTCCGTGTGGCGTCACATGGTCAGATGCCCCTCCCACAACTGTTGATTGACATCAGTGTTTCAACACAGACCTGCTATATCCGCCATTGTTGATAGGCTGGAGCAGAATGCTGTCTAAGCGATTGTGGGCTTCTGTTCTTGGGTGTAATAATGAACACAGCAGTCATTCTGATGTTCCTAAATCTGAACCGCTTAAAGCAGCACTAGGTAACTTTTCAACCTTCATAATATATTTTTTAAGACTCTTGTGATGATAAATCAACTTACAATAGGTTGAATGACACGTCTGCCATAGCCTGATGGGGTCTGTATCGTTTTTAATCTTACTTTTAAACTTCGGGTTTCGGGTAGTAACCCGAGAAAAAGAAAAGAACTACAAAATTCGACAGCTTTACGGCATATACGTCACTTCCACCAACACACACACTTCCTTACATTCGGACGTGCGAGCCCAACTTTGTTCGTCGGATAATATAGTCATGTCCGAAGCAGCAGAGACAAATAAGAAAGAAAAGGTTTTGTTGGAGGAAAGCAATAAGAGGAAATTAAAAAATGATGGGATTAAAGGCAGGACGAGGATCAAAATGTGACCAGGGTTTGCTCGTCGGCGTGAGCTGAAGGAGGCGTGCCCGACCGATGCTGTCATGCTTGTTACGGTGAGCTACCACTCAAACATTGAACTGAAGTATCATATAGATTCTGTAAAACGGTAACCAATAGACTACTATAATGACGCTGGCTTGTAAACATGAGCATCGTGATTATTTGGCGTTTGAAAAAAATAAAACCCATGAAATTATATTCATATGACATGCTGAAACATAAGCCACTGACTGTAACGTTACCTGGGATGAAGACATTTCACACGCGACGCCAGAAGAACTGTTCAGGGGAACTGTTAGTGCTGCACCGACCCGCGGGACGCTTTTATGAAGTTATTTGGCCCGCACCGCACCACTGTATATATTTTTACAACACGCCGCGCACCCTCGACCATTAAATAGACATACGGGGTCCGCGGGTTATGAGACGAACCGCGCATCACTAGTTCAGGGCTATCAGGGTTGTCATGTCAACAAATGCACGCGCGATGGCATCACCTGTTGTAGGATGACTGAGCTTACGACAGTAGTTGAGGACATTTTTTTTTTATTTCCAAACTGTGGGGGAACCCCGAGAGCAAAAGTAGCCAAGTGGGGCTTTAAGACACAGTGGCTGAGTTTTGGTTTCGAAGGGAATATTACCTCGATCAACCTCAACGCTTTCATGTTTGTGCCGTGTGAATTATTTCTCACCATGCTTTAAAACGATGGTCAGTATGAAGCAGGTTTTGCTAAGAAATTGCTCCTGAAAAAAAGATCAGTACTATTCGTGGTCCTGCTGCACCTCCAGAAGAAGTGTGTGTAGTTTGAAACGCTTGCACGCTTCACGTTGAATGCATATTTTCTCAATATAATTCATAATCCCACGTTTATAATGAACAACGCGTTATGGTTATTTTGTTATTACAAACTGTGTAAGCTGGTGATAAAGTTAACGTGGTAACACTACACTAAGCTTACTTCTGTAGATGGCTTATAACGGTGTCTGTTGAAACATTCCTGTGGTGACATAATGTCAGTAGCCTGACAAGCCAGACCCACATCAAGATGTTTGGTCTGGAAAATCACCATTGACAGCTCAATCCGAGGGGCGGGATAAACGGTTGTCTTTCAAACTCCCTCCGCACACGATAGGATAGCGCTACCACCAACCAGAGCAACGAAGGTGAAACAGAGCTTGTTGACAGATTAAATATTCGCCCGGTCAGCAAAACACCGAAAACATCTTCCCTTTTTAAGAATGACTTCAGTGCCGTTCTTTGTTCTTTTCTCAGAGAAAAGCTTAACTCCAAGTCTTCCAGAGTCGCGGTCAAAGCTGATTCGAAAGACCGCCGTTCGCCAGCTTCTGTGTTTACTGGAAGCACGCAAACGCAACTCAGCCGTCGTCATTATGGCCCCGCCCACTGACTCTATACACGATGTGATTGGCCCGGCAAGAGTTAGGCGAATACAGCTCAGAAGGGTATTGAGAGTTGCTAGACGACACTCGCGGGCAGAATAAAATTTGCTGCTGCTAGGGTGCGTCTAGATTTCTAGGCTATAATGTCAGTGCTTCAGCCCTGACAGTTTTACCTAACACTGCATAGATAACGTTACGCATCACTGACAAGCTTATATTTACAGAAAAAAAGTTCTTCATGACCATTAGCTGTAACATTAATCTGTCAATGAACTAACATCAGTAAACACATAGCATTCGCACTAACATTACCCTACCAGAACATACAAAGATAGATCAAAGTGATATTACGTTAACCAACTATTCAGAAACGTCCAGCTCAACAGCCGTCATCTTGTTCCGGGTTCAAATTGATACGATGTGTCCTCAGAGAGTCCTGTTACCATTCTTTCTCAAAAATATACCGCAACTGTTGTCGAAGCAACTCTCCTCTCAAAGTGCCCCACAGAACAGAGGGGCGGGGTGAGCAAAGCTCATTATCACTTAAAGCCATATGCACTAGAATGGCTTGTTGAAAACAGCTGTTTTTGTCCAGGTTAAATGAGTTTTATGTTAAATGTTTTCTAATAATACTAAGGAGAATTTTTAATTAAAGTATATTAAAAACGTTTCATTTAGACACAAAATAATTATATTAACTTGTACAAAAATGGCATTATATGACCCCTTTAATAAAAATGAAGGAACAGGAGGTGAAGGCAATGATTACAAAGCAGAGGAGGCAAGATTTATCTTTTAGAAAACTATTAAAAGCAGATAAAATGGGTAAGGGTTAACAAAATATCAGAAAGAATAAACACGACTGACCATGTCTAGACACCTATGACGTCTTATTGTCCTCAGGTGGTATATTTTTAATTTGTAAATTCGACTATTTTTAATGCAAGCTAAATTTCAGAAGATTCCAAATGTTGGTGTGTCCTTCAGGCTATCCATCCATCCAACTTAATTATATATATATATATATATATATATATATATATATATATATATATATATATATATATATATATATATATATATATAAATTCTTCATGAAGTGGGTATTAGAATTTGTTCAAGATTTTTTTTTTTTTTTTTTTTTTTTTAAGAAAACGTGACACCGGACAAAATGCTGGAAATAGCGACAGGTTTGATTATTGGCGTGTATATGGTTAAATGGCACAGGGTGGGGTTTGGGGAGGGGGCACCAGCTGCCACCTTTCCCTTTAAAGAGCTGAAGGGAGGGAACAACACAGAGGGATCCCATGTCACCATTAGATTAAGGACTAAATTGCATGGAAATACAGATTTACAAAACAAAAACATCGACAGAGAAAGGAGGGAGGGAAACGGACGGAAGAGATAAGGGAGACTTAAGCTTAAGGAATAACATTTCTAGTCGTGCCCGGCATGCTGTTTGTTCGGCATAAATACATTCACACAGACCTCTCAGTCTGCAACTAAAGACCTGGTTACGGTCTTTTTGACCCTGGACAACGGGAACAGGTGAACATACGGAAGAAAGGATGCTAAAACAGAAGAAGGGGATAGACTGTTAATGGAGTGAGTGCATGAGGATTAAAGAAATAGAGAGGTGTTTCCCCGCTGCTCGTTTCGCTTGGTTGGATAGGCTGGAATTCGTTTAGGGAATAAAAGTAGCTAATTGGTTAAGACGAGTTTTGTTAAATCATAGAAATGCTTATTTATTTAGGGGGTGGAAATTGTATATGAGACCTGTAACACCCATGTATATAACGAGAATAATTTATTTGAGGGTAGCAGAGGTGCAACATAGGCGACCTATCATAAATATATATATTTTAAGGAGGCTAGTCTTTTATACCTATCAAAAAAAGGAACTGCGCGACTACGCAGTAGCTTATTGCAATTTTTTTTGAACTGGCAGTTGTAGCAAAAACATAGGCTATTACATTATTCATAACTGAAGCCATTTTATATAAAACAATCTTATGTTCAAGTATTCTGTACAGTCATTCGGACCCCACGCCAAGAGGATCCCTCTGTTCAGTCAGAAAACAGTCAATTCCACGTAGCATTTTTGTGCAGTTTGTGTGTTCATGTGTGTGTGTTTAGCAACACGCACATTGCACGCACGCGAACACAGCCAGACCCAAAGCGAGTAAGTATGTAATATAGGTGTTTGTGCTGTGTATGTGTCGTGATCTTGTGTACAAGTGACAACCTATCACTTCTGTCGTGAGTATTTCTGTCTGTGTGCCCGGTGTACCCATGCAGAGAGGCAGGCCTGCCAACCCTCTGCCTCTGCCAGTCAACGGACTCAACAAGTAGTAGTCAGGATTACTTTGTTTAAACCAGCGTGCGAATTATGGAAGAATTTGGTTACCATAAGTCACATTACAAAAAATAATGCGCAATATAAGTTCGCGAAAATAATTCCTGTTAGCCGGAGTAGGCTATCATGGCGAATCAACCCATGGTTGCCTATCTATTAGTCATTATTGTCACATAATCATAGATGTACATAATTATAAAAATGTCACGGTTTATTATTTGACTGTTAGCTATGGTGCGAGACGAAAATTACACAGGCTCCATAAAAGTCACTCAATAATTCGCACACTGACTTAAACCCCTTCATGATTGTATTTTCTTATTATTTTAAGGTATTTCTGGTATGTTACATTTTGAGTTGTAAGTCCAACAAATATATGGAAGTTTCATGTCCCACAATAATTGGTGTCTGTTTTTTGTTGTTGTTTTTTTTATTTATTTTTTATTTTTAGATATTTAGTCGCGTCACCTTGATAGCTGATGTGTCTTTTCACTTAGCATACACGACACACCTGTATACCTATATCTATTTTCTTCTCCTCTGAAGCAGATCCCTAACTCTGTTTTATTTGAAAGAGAGTGGCCAAGTATATGCCATACTGCATGTTAGAGAACTCTCATTCCATCCACTGCATAAAGGTGTGTGTGTGTGTGTGTGTGTCATTATGACTCTTTAAAGTTAATTTTTTTTGGCTGTAGATGGAGCTCTCTTCACCCTCCCATCTCGCCCAAATCTTTTGCCAATTCTGTACCAATAATTCTTAACTAGAGGGTCCCCAAAATAACAGATAAAGTTGTAGATAACACTGCTATACAAATAATAAATCTGCATTATTTAAATAACAAAATGCATGGCTAAAACAGCTGTTAAAATAAAAGACAAAACATTTCCCTTTGTCTTTTGTTGTTGAAACATTTGTCTGTGCTTCTTAATTCTACTTACTTTTATAATGTTAGATATATGGGCATTCATTTAAGCCCTGAATCAGTTAAGAACTACTGATCTTAAAACAGCACTTTCTTTCTAATTCGTTTTCCTCTTTCTCGACACTTTCTCATCTTACCGCACACCAGTTGAACTTTTTCTGTTTGTTTCTCTCAGATTCTGGTCCCTCCCTTTCTCCCTCCCTCTTTCACTCACTCACATCCTATTGGCAGCGCCTTATTTCAAATAATTTGCTCTCCCTCCTGCTGATGTCTTTCCATGATTTCGCATCCTCACAAATACCCCCCTGTGACCCTTACCGATCACCTGAGATGACCTTCTCTGTCCTCCGTCTGGTTTTTAATTCCTTTTTTTTTTTTGTCACCCTGCTCCATTCTTTCCCACCACTAAGAATAGTTTCCATCAAGTTCATGTGTGATTTGGCTTAACACAATTATATCCCATCTCTCTCCGGCTTCATTCCCTGAGTACTTAATGGGAGACTATAAAGGGATGGTAATTAACCGGAGAGGGCACTTTTATTAATTAGGTTTTAACGAGAGCTAAGGCTGGTGGGGGTGGGAGGGGGGTATAACTATCTTAAGAACACTGTTAGTGTTAGATATGGGAATATAGTCATGTACTATAGTCTCAATGCTGTCACTGTAAGATGAGTCTTCTAAGCTCCTTTCTGTATCTCCTTCTCTCTCTCTTGACTGAAAAAGAGAGGGCTTTTTGAAAAGGGCTTCTGTTCTCAGCCGTCAGAGCCGTGTGATTAGTTTCAAAGCAGAGGTCAGAGTCTGACTGATGACCTTCTGAGGATATATCGTATTAAGCGCGTGTGCCAATACTCTGTAGTTTGTCTTTGCGCAGCACAATTTCATTTTAAGCTAATTAATTGTGCTGCGACATAGCTTTTTTCCCACAATGTGACTATGTTTGTGTACGCAAGCGTCCTTGCTCTGTTAATTTATTTTCTTTTAGTGCTATTCCACAGGAGACGTCGATATGAGCAACTCGGCTGAGAGTAGCTTAGTGCACACGAGAGAGAGAGAGAGAGAGAGAGAGAGAGAGAGAGAGAGAGAGAGAGAGAGAGAGAGAGAGAGAACGAGGGAGGGAGGGAGGGAGGGAGGGAGGGAGGGATTGCAAAAAACCTCAACAATCACTTGGCTCAAGCAGCAGGTTGAGGCTGAGAAAATACCTGCTCAGTTCATATAAATCAGCTATTATATTGCATTTTTTTAAGTAAATTCAGTTACTTAAAATAGTGCATGGGCTAAAAAGGCACACAAACCTGTATGCAATGCATCGACAGATGGTTTGCATAAGGCATCCATACCTCAGTCGGGGAGAAAGCTTGAAGAGGAGGGGGTACTGCAGTATTTTGTGCCGTGCAGTTCCCAGATGAGTCCTCTAGGTGGCCTTTGAGCACCACTGAGCTTCAACTGCAGTGGGATAGCAAGTAGAAATACCCAAAGAACCAACACTGCACCAGACAGAGAGAAAGGGAGAGAGAGTGAAGGTATAATGCAGACGCACTACAGCACACTGTTAGATAGAAGAAAAGTAGCGTGGATGTGATTCAGTTCTGCTTCCTTCTCATAATAGTGCATGTATGCATCACTTCTCTTTGACATTGTTTCTCTAAACTGAATAATTTATGAATAGAGCCTCATTTACCTTTACTGCAGTCATTCCTTCACATTCCCCTCAGTGGCCGTAACATGTTCTCTCCGTTTTTCCTCTCTCCTCGCGCTCTGTCGATACAGTTCTGTTGGCTTTTATAGGCGTATCTGTCCTTACAACCAACCCCCATCCCGATGGACATGCACACTTTAATGTACTTCCCCCTTATCCGGGCACACACACTTAACAATGATTTCCCTTTTTGTGGGAGCCTTTTTTTTTGCTTTGTCAGCACAACCCAGTTTCCTCTGTTTCAGTTTTTCCTATATTCATCATTTTATTTATTTCCCCACTTGTGTTCCTTGTAGTGATCTATTTCACCACCAAGCTTGTCATATTGAAACACCTCACAAAAACGCCATTGACAAACATTACACAAATAGTGTTTTGAGTATTTAGTTTAATTTATGATCATTTATAGTAACGCCTGCATAGTTGTGAGAGTTTTTAAAAATATTCTTTTATTTGTTATTATTACTTTGGTTTATTATTTGTGCGATTTATTTTATTTTATTTATTTTATTTATTTATGAATCGTTGTTGGATGTCTGGTATACAATTTGTTTTTGCTTAACTTTTCAACTATTTCCCAGTGCTTTTATAGCACTTTGCTTTAAATGATAAACTGAAACGCGTGCGCTGTCCATGGTGCTGAAAGGAGAAACCAACCTAATTATCTTCATTTAGAGAAGCAGCGAATCCATTTACCTTGTTTCGTAGGATTCAGCTTTTCTCCTTCCGATGGGTCTCACTCTCCAGTGATCTTTGTTGTTTCTACAGTTAATCAAAGGGGGACATAAGGGAAAGCAAGAGAAAGCCCGAGCTGAGTGGAATGGATAAGAGTGGCTAAGTAATGAAGGAAGACAGTTTGACAGATATGTGTGGAGCAGCCATGCAGCACAGCCAAACAAGAGGAGCAGATATAGGAGAGTTATTGTGAAAGCAGGAAAAGACAGCACAGCAAAACATGGGAGGAGGACATTTGTCGGTGAAATCTGACCCTTGTACACTGTTTTGCTAAGCAATCAAAAAAAAAAAAAATGTTGTAACTTCTAAATTAACTTGTTTCATTAATGGGTTTAACCTTGTTGAATCAATTTAACTACATTAGGTTACACTAACAAAAGTTATTATAAAAATTTAAATCAGGTACAAATCCAATAGCACGTTACCATTTTTACAGTGTATGATCATCCCAAGAGAAAAAGATAATAGCTTCCCTGCTCCATATTTCCAAAATGGGACCATTATGATTGGAAAAAGAGCGGCACCTACTCATTTGTTTCACTACAGCTGAGAAATAAGAACAATCCATTTTTAAGCACCTTCTCTGTGTAATACCAAAAATATATAAATGCACATTCGTGCATATGAATGCAACCCTTTTTAATAGAATGTTTTAATTTTGAAGATTGCATACTCAGACAGTTATGACTGCAACAAAAGTGTAATACTGTACACTGACTGTACTAAACGGCCTGCATAACATTAGCACTGGCCAAAGAGAGAAAGCCAGAGATAGTGTAAGAGTTAATGCTCTGCAGTCTTTTCTCCCTATTTTGTGTAGCTCAGCAAATAATCGTTCTGCCTTTAGCTTTTCTCCCTCTTCCTCCCACCCTTCCTCTCGCTCTCATTCTCTTCCTCTCCCTCTTTCTATTGGATACGCTGAGAGTAGGGTGTGGGGAGGGGGGCGGCTTTGAAACATTCAGTCATTTTCATCTCCCTTTGCTGTAATTGAGCAGAGTGTTTTAGTGAATTGAGGGACATGAGAGCTGAGTGATGGCAAAAGATGGAAATGGAAGAGGAGGGGTCTCGTTCCTGATTATTAGGTGACACTTGGCTGTATAGAAGTCACTCCTTCATTAAAATGCCTATCCCATGTACCTGCATCAACATTCATCCAGCCTTATTTTGTATGTTTGCCAGGGTCATCACTAAAATAACACTATTTTTATGGACAGGTACTTTCTTTTTTAGGCCTAATGAGTATACTATACCATAAAAGACATTAGTGGGCACCCCTCACGTTGTTTCCAGTAGCCTTATATTTGCACTTTCTCAAGAATTTTAACTGGAATTTGACCGTTGCCATTGCATTGCAGCACCTATACAGAGCCACATTAGTGACTGGTTAAGAACTAATGATGTGACAAGTTAAAAGCGGGTTACTTTTAACCAGCTTGATGATGTTTAAAGGTATGAGCATCACTAATTTTCTTTTCTCCTCTGCTCTCCCACCGCAGGCTCCTCCTCCCCCCCTCCCACCACGGTTCTCTCTCCTCCTCTCCCTCCCCCGTCTCCTCTATGCTCAGTTCGGTGTGTGTCTCCTCTTTCAAAGGGCGCAAGGGTGGGAACAAGTCGTCCAACAAAGCATGTTACAGCGCAGACATGACTTGTCCTTCAGACAGCGAGAAAATAGTAATAAACTGCGGGGGGGTTCGGCACGAGACGTACCGCAGCACACTCAAGACGCTGCCTGGGACCCGCTTGTCCTGGCTCACGGAGCCAGATGCGTTCAGTAACTTTGACTATGACCCCAAATCCGACGAATTTTTTTTTGACCGTCACCCTGCCACCTTTGCTTTCATCCTTAACTATTACCGCACAGGGAAGTTGCACTGTCCCAATGATGTCTGCGGTCCTCTCTTCGAGGAGGAGCTCGCTTTCTGGGGTATCGACGAGACGGACGTGGAGGCTTGCTGCTGGATGAACTACCGACAGCATCGGGACGCCGAGGAAGCGCTGGACAGCTTCGAGACGCCCGAGCCGGACCTGCCAGAGGACGACCCGGCGCTAACGGGCGGTGCTGACGGGGACTTGAAGAGGTTGTGTCTACAGGAGGATGGTCGCAACACCAGCTGGTGGAGTATCTGGCGGCCCCGCATCTGGGCGCTGTTTGAGGACCCCTACTCCTCGAAATACGCCAGGGTGAGTGAGTGTATCGGAATTGTTCGAAATCTACTTTATTAAACGTGTCTATATCAGATGTTGAGCTTGCTTTATGTGAGCTTGTAGTATGGCATTATCGTTCTTGTGTGACATGTTCAGCCAGCCTACTAGCCTACTCGACACCTTCATGACATTTGCAGCAAAAGGAATAGTCCACTGTCGTAGTACTTGGCATGAGCTGATAAGTTGTAAACTTCTGGGAAGTTTGTTAGCTAAGTTCGCAGAGAAAAGAGACTTTGGTTCGTTATGTGTACTTATTCTCTGTCACTCTCTCTGAAAATGCAGTATTTTGGCTGTCACTCTCCACGCGCATTATTTGGCGGTGAACACTGCGTCTCGAGCTCTCAGCATGCGCACCTTTTTAAAACGTACCTTTTTGGTTCTGTTGTCAATGTAAATTATAAAATGTTGAAAAAAAGTTATTTGAATGGTTTGAAGAACATTGTTCTTCCGTTATTTGTTTAATTACGTTGTGCTGGTTGGTCAGTTGCTGCATTCAGCGATCAAATGTATTTAATGTTAATTTATTTACCAAGTATACATGTAGCAAGCTAATTTATCTACAGCCAGACGGTCATCATAGCTTAATCAAACCCCCTAATTAATATACACGCATTCAGATCACAGCCGTCTGTCATTGCGCATGTGCATTGAGTATGCACATTTCGCTGTTGTCCATACTGCAGAACGGTACCTGGCAGACCCCTACGATATTGAACGTCATGCCATTTACCCTGAGGTGTACACTATTGAGTTTTGGCTATGAACATTGCATTGCCTTGCAGATCTTGAATGTTTTTGTTAGAAGAACGTTTCAGCAAAGCAGGAACAAATGGGAAAGCAACTGCTCATTGCCTGAATGAATGCGTCTCATTCAGCTCCCTAGGTCGTGAATCAGTATATCATGTACATGAATTCCGGCACTGGTAAGGACCCTTACTTGTGACACAGATGACTCTATATATGAAGATAGAGCTCTATTTGGGGCATCCGGGGTCCCGGTGCAGGTTGTTGCTGTGGGTCCAACTCATTTGAAACCGAGAGGCCTCCCTATAAGGCTGGGGCCCATGACAATCATTCTCCCCGGCAATGTCCTCAATGTACACTGCCTCTACCGGCATTTATGAACAACAGCATCACGAATATTACATTACGATAAATACTTTGATTGTTGCAACATTTCAAGTGTAAATTATTAATAAACGTTGGCTAGATTATGTTGATTACCTGTCTAGCTTTGTATGTTTATGCTGATACATAATTAAATAGCGGCTGTTTTACATGTCATTGGCTCATGTGATTGTTTCGTGCTTCAGAACTTTCATTAAGGTACATTGTGGGACTTTTGAAGGAGGAACATTTCAGTGCACTGGAAAGAATTTACGACTGAGACGCCCTTAAAATTGCAGGCTCCCTCATCAGTGCCCTGACGACCGAACTAGGGAGCTGATTGAGATGCACCCTATGATAGTAAATATGTTGTGATGCTTTCAAACTGTTTAGTCATTTTGTACCTTTTATTGGGTCAATGATGTGACCCATACCAATGGTAAGGTAGCCCATATGTTTAAGCAGACAAGATATTTGAGAAAATTCTAGCTTATCAAAGCAAGTTACTTGTATCAGGTTGTGCTTATGCGCCCACATTGGGTCACAGGATATTCGCGGTATCCCAGGAACTAGAGATTCCCGCAGGTCTTGCGTTTAACTGAATCGGTTTCCTGCTTACTCAGCAGAAGCGCCGTATGTCACTGGCACCACAATCACCTGATTATAACTACATCCTACCTCTCACAGCCAGACCTGAGGCTCAAATTAGATTTATTTGTTTTGGGGTGCCACTCTTGAGATGCCAGTTTTGGGATAATGAACATAGAAGGTTATATGAATTCCTAAACCTCACACATCCCAATAAGATGCACCAAACTATTTGCTTGCCAATTTAAGTGAGTAATCACATAATCTTCTCCCCCTGTCAGACAATCTCTGTCGTTATATAAAAACCTGTAATGATTTTAGGAAAGCAAAGTCACTTAGTGACCCTTGTGTGTTAAGAGATGTTTCAGCTGGAGCACATGAAAGGTAATTCACCCTTTGGCTCTCAGAACGTCATTCACGAGCTAGTGCACAGCCACCATTTATCTCCTTTATCAGGTCAGGCTGGTTATTTAAGATATTTATCTCCCTCGTCACATCTAGGTCAATAGATCATAGTCATGAGCAGTCGATACATACTCGCTTTCTTAATTCCCCTGGGTTCCATTTAACTGATTAGTTTTACTTTGCATTTTTGACTGCGTTTAATTGCAGAATTGCTCCTAATGTGTTTGAAGGGTCTGCGATTGTAAGTTACCCAGCTCTTCTCACAGTTCTCAAGGGGAGGGAGAGATGTCGTCATCGTTTTACTGCGTCGTCATTGAACGGAGGTCTTTTATCAAGCGTGACACGCATAGTGTTTTATTAGCGGGCTGCTGTATGGGTGCAGGGCCTCGTGCCGGATTGCTAATCATCACTTACAACCTCCATGTCCCTTTCTCTGGCTGTGCTATAGCGTAACACTGCGGCGTCTCATACTAGCTGACTGCGTGCTGATTTCTGCTGCAGAGCAACAGAGGCAGAGCATTTGTGTATGTGCGTGGAGGCATTGCTGTTATTCACTTTTTTAAATCAAGAAGTGTATTATCTAGATATTTGGCAACATTTTTAACTGATCCAGTTTTCATTTCAAGCACTTATGAAGATGAATGTGTCTTCAAAGTAAATGCTGACTTTTAAAAGACTGGCGTGAGCATCTGAGTTGATCTGTGGTGTCAGGACGAGGGGCTGTCTCTCTCTTTTCTCTCTCTCTCTCTCTCTCTCTCTCTCTCTCTCTCTCTCTCTCTCTCTCTCTCTGGTTAAATCCCTGGTTTAAATCGGATGATCCAGTGAGCCCATACATAAGTGAACAGTTGCAGCAAACCCTGGCTCCTTATTGGCCAGATTAAAGGATTCAGATAACAGTTAACTAAAGTATCATTTAAATCAGGGGTTTTCAAAATACAATGATCCGCATTGAGATCCCTTTCCTAAATTATTAAAGGCAAATATTTTTCATGTCTAAAGAAGCACTTTTTTGTGAATAAAGTACTTTCAATTGTACACACTGTATTTTTTCCTTCCCCCATTTAGAGTACTGTTTTTTTTTCATTTCGTTTAGTTTCTTAAGATTTTTATTGAAAAAAGAATGTATAATAAATATGTGAAATATATCTGAAAACTATTTACTTTCTATTAAGCAGACACTGTATTTTTTCTACCTACCATTAGAGTTATTTTTATATTGCATTTTATTTTACAATTTATACTGTTACAAATATATAAAAAACTTGTACAATTTTATCTTTGTAAAATAAGTTTTTCTACCCACATTATAGTTATTTTATCTTACTATTATAATGTGAATAAAATCATGATAAATATGTGTGAAATATGATCTAGAAAATATTTAGTTTCTATTACATTGGTGATGTATTTTTTTCTTCCCAGCATTTTTATTTTTCTAGCACACTTCAAACTCCAGTTTTAGAACCACTGATCTAATTGACACTTGTCACTATTGTGTTATTTGTAATTCATTTGCGATGAGCTAGAGCAAAAGGTGCATCTCTTGGAGAGAAGACACAAAAGGAACTTTACACACTGACGTTGTAGGGCAGATTAATAAAGGAAGAAGTAACAGGATCGCACGATAAAACATCCTCGATGACAGTTACCTGAGGAGCAAATGCATTGTATTAAGAATGATCGGAATGGCTTTACTGTTGTTCAGCATCTCAAGCTTGTAGTCGAGCACATGTTGTATGAGCGGATGGATAACAACCTGCGGGTGCATAGTCATTCACGTGCAAAATCCTATTCGATAAGGATGAACAACTATTAAATGAACTACAGAGCTCTAGCAGTGTTTCTTAGCAACAGCCCGTAGTCAAAATAATCCCATGTTGCAGTGCTCTGTTTTTTTGTTCCCACGCGTAATATATATATATATATATATATATATATATATATATATATATATATATATATATATATATATATATATATATATATATATATATATATATATATATATATATATATATATATATATATATATATATGCAGAAAGCCTTTACTTAACTTCACAATTCACCTTGCTTGAGGTAATAATAATAATAATAATAGATTTTATTTATAATGCACTTTTCATTCCGAAGAATCTCAAAGTGCAACAAAGGGGGGAAAAAATAACAAAAAAAAAAAAAATGAATAACAAGTAAAAATATAGAATACTACAAACAATCAACCAACACAGAAAACAGAACAGAAAGAGAGCTGATGGTAGATGATCTGGTATGTATTTAGAAATGTATGTTTGTTTTGTCGCTTTGCATTTGTCATGACACTCATTACTAAATAACTGCTTTCATTTATGTTATGTCAGAAAATCCAACCGGAGTGTCCCGAACCTTAGTGAGCTTCCTAACTAGACAGCATTTGTGGGCATCATCGGCATGTCACCAGGAAAAATATGACGTCCCTGGAGCTGTCCAGTGCTGAAAGTAATTAAATCTAATCCAATCTAATTATATTCTTGTCAAAGGAATTTGCTTAACAAAATATTTAGTTTACCTCACCAATATTTAGTTTTCACAAATAATATCCTTTCTTATATGTAGCATACATTTACACATTTAATCACCCTTTTCTAAAAGACAGTTAATTTCAATAGATAAAAAAGAATCAAAAAATTTTTTAGGGAAAATGCTGTGGGGAAACTAGAGAAAAAAGTAAATCAAATCTGTAGAAAAAGTCTGCATTGCCTGTACTTCTATTCTAATCTAATGCTAGATTAGATCATACGTGATTTAACAAATACTGTTCACATTACCAATATTTAGTACTATAAATAATAATGACTTCTTTTTAGGTGTACCATACAACAAACATTCGACATTTGAATTTGTATAAATAAAAATAATCACTTAATAAATAATTCAATAAATGTAAATATTGGGGAAAGATTTTGTGGGGAAAACTCTAGAAAGAAACTCTGCATTCCCAGTACTTCTATTCTAATCTAATTCTATTCTGATCAAAGTTAGGGACAAAAAGGATTCACCAAATCAAAATGTTTTTCCCAGTATGACTCATTTTTAGGTCAAATTATTTTAGGGTAGCATACTGCAAACATTTGATTAACCTTCAACTAAAAGACAAATAACTTAAAGGGGTGATGAATTGAGAAATCAACTTTCCCTTGAGCTTTTGTTATACAGTGAAGAAAATAAGTATTTGAACACCCTGCTGTTTAGCAAGTTCTCCCACTTGGAAATCATGGAGGGGTCTGAAATTGTCATCGTAGGTGCATGTCCACTGTGAGAAACAAAATCTAAAATAAAATCACAATGTATGATTTTCACCTATTTATTAGTATGATACATCTACCATCCTATGATTATTTTGGCAGTATCGTTGTCTTGCAATGAAAAACTCCTAATGTAGGTGATTTCACACTAACTTGTTGGCTCTGGCATTGGCTGGTCTTCAACACCTATTTAAATTTCAAAGTAGGAGCACTGCACCACATTTGCCGGCATGTACAAGTTCACTGGCTGACTAGACTTCAGGGTGGAGGACCGGCTCACTGCAGTCTATAGGGGTTTGGGGGAATGGGGATTGTAGCTTGAGCCAAGAGAAGATGCCTTGTAAAACCAAATACGCTGCAACTGGGGGGTGGGGGGTGGGGGGGGGGGGGCGATTCAAACGCATTCAGCGCCCTACCTCTTATTCACCGATTTATTGGTCTCAGCATGACTGGTTCAATAAGCTTTATTATCATGCATTTTGCTGCTGCAATGTGTGGCTAGAAGACATGTGCGGCTCAGATACTGCATAAAACCAAGTTGCCTCGGCGGCTTGGTTAAGCTTTTGCTGCCAGTATTGTGCAAATGAACAGTACAGGAGGAAGAGCGGAGGCCTGAGATCTTGTCCCACATATCTCCTCATTTTCTTACTATATTTAGAGATGTAGTAAAAGCAGAAGAAGAAAAACAGTGGGGGAAGACTGGAGGTGTGAGCACGGATGCCAAAAGAGGTCTCATCTGAAAAGAAGGATTTTATAGGCAGACTAACTCAGGTTACAAATGAGCACGATCATTACATGGAACACAAAAGATACTTCCAAGGAACTGATAAACACAGGCCCATTTTACAAGAAAAAGCTTGCAGTTAAAAGGAAAGCATCTGAAGGAATCCAGTCATATTCGATGTGTTGTACACTGCCGTGGTCTATGCGGCCCTTGAGAATGCACTTCTAACGTGTTTGCAATGAATAAATAAAAAATTGCAAAAAGAGCAAGAAGTAATATTCATTTTCCATTGCACGCAAGGAGCGACACACTTTTCAAATAGTTTCAGGTCCCTGGAGTCCTGACATTTAAGGTTATTTTTGGCACATTCAGTTCACTAACTGTTTACAAACACCTGGTGGGGAGACAGCCCTATAAGATGGTTTTGGGACATGTGTGCTATTGGGAAATCCAATGTATGTGTTTGTGTGTGTGTGTGTGTGTGTGTGTGTGTGTGTGTGTGTGTGTGTGTGTGTATGCATCTATGTATGTATGTTTTTATTTCTTTAAAGGTGTCATGAACTGGCTTTTTTATTTTTTTATACTGTTGTCTAAGGTCAACTAATAATGTTTGTGTGTTTTTTAAATTAAAAAAATCATAACTAATAAGTAATAGGCTATTTTCTACATTTGTTTTGAGGCTCTGTCCTGAACGCTGGGTTTTGATGGGCGTGACGCACTGGAGACCGAGATGCCCACGGCTAGGATTGAATAAGGTTTGCATATTTAATGAGCTTCTGTCCCCCTGTCAGTTCAGTTTACATTAGGGAGGGATTGTTTTAAAAGCGGCAACTGGAATGATTCTCTCGACCACAGGGCTTGTAAACGTCTTTATCAAAAAAAAAAACACTGATTTATTTCTCATCCACCACGATTGATTGCAATCTCATTTTTGTATTACATGGCCCGCCTGATCGGTGGATATAAGCACGAACCATGCGCACACCCTTAAAATGTCAAGTCTAGAGAGAGATAACAGCACAGAACAAGAAAAGAATATTATTTTACTATTTGAGATTTACCGGCCTGCCGACAGGCTTTTTGATAGCCCATCTGGAAATACATAGCGCCGGGAACTTTGGGCTTTGCGAGCCCTGGCCCATACATGTCCGAGTCAGACCCCGCATTGCAAAGAACCAACAAATAAGGGATTCTCCACCCTTGTGACAGCGTTCTGTTAGACACGTACACATAATCAAAACGATCTATAACAATGCAATACTATTAAATATAAAAAAATACGTTTTGCTCACATAAGTGTGTTGCACCATTCTTGTTGGGTCCAGTATAGAAGAAAGATCATTGTGTTTTAATCTCAAAATGTCCTCGACCTGAGACTTGTTTACAAACGATTCCGCTGTGAAATGAAGTAAACACACGTATAATGTCTTCCCCACGCGAGCTAGAACTTAATTAAAAAATAAAGTTCAACCACTCTAACCTAATATTAGGATCCGAAGGAAGCTTTGGCAGCGACTGTGTTCTTCCACAACCAGGAGTAGCGCAATATCTTTCTATCTTTATCGGGATGTTTAATTCTGTTCGCTAGCGTGATCTGAACAGCTCCATGAGTCGGTGGGCGGAGCGAATTAATTAGACGTGCTTATTATTCTGTAGATGCGGTGTTTCGTCACTCGATTACGTCAGGATGAAGCACACGATCGTTTTCTGGGCCTGGTGTTTATAAAAGTGGAGCCAGCTCGCCAGCGAATGATTCGGTTCAGTTGCAGCGTATTTGGTTTTACAAGGCATCGTGTGCTTCATCCTGATGTAATCGAGTGACGAAACACCGCATCTACAGAATAATAAGCACGTCTAATTAATTCGCTCCGCCCACCGACTCATGGAGCTGTTCAGATCATGCTAGCCAGCAGCATAAAACATGCCGATGAAGATAGAAAGATATTCTCTTGGCTCAAGCTACAATCCCCATTCCCCCAAACCCCTATAGACTGCAGTGAGCCGGTCCTCCACCCTGAAGTCTAGTCAGCCAGTGAACTTGTACATGCCGGCAAATGTGGTGCAGTGCTCCTACTTTGAAATTTAAATAGGTGTTGAAGACCAGCCAATGCCAGAGCCAACAAGTTAGTGTGAAATCACCTACATTAGGAGTTTTTCATTGCAAGACAACGATACTGCCAAAATAATCATAGGATGGCCAGCAATGTCCAGGAACCCCTGCTCATTTTGCTTCACCTTTTCACCACTTTAGCACTTTGTCCATAGGGCAAATGGAAGAGCATGTTCCCTCGAGGACTCGTTGGTCACATAGGGGAAAAGCCAGTTAAAAAAAGAAAAGAAAATCCTTGTATTTCAGCCCTATACACCTCCAAGAGGTTTTTTCTGGGCCTAACAGGACAATAACTCTTCTTACCCACGGACATCATTTTTATTTTACATTTTGTAGACTGCTTGTTTGCAAGTAAAGTGTTGATTTTTTCCCCCCTTAATTCTCAAAGAAAATATTCTCAGTTGATTTCAGTGGAGTTTGTCATTAGCACATTATTTTATTAAACTTTTTCTGATAGGTTAGCAATTTCTATTTTATTTTTGTAAAAAAAAAAAGAAAATGTGTGAGGCTTCTGATTTCTTAGCTGCTTTAGGTAAATTACTAGAAAAATAACAAAATGCAGGAAGTGATAGAGAACTTACATTTTTGGGTTAACTAACCCTTTGAGTCTAGTATTAAAAAAAGTCTAGATTTAATTTTCATTTACTCACCTTCACGCCGTTCCAAACCTATCTGACTTAAAGAAACGTTTAAAGAATGCTTCAACTGGTTTGTTTTTGGCAATAATACTAGACTAGCCATTTTTTTAAATGTCCACAGAAGAAAGCAAGTCAAACAGTTTTGAAGCGGTATGAAAATGAGGAACTAATGTTCATTGTTAGGTGAACTATCTTTTTAATGCTGTTAGTGATACTGACAGCAATACAAACTGACACACATTCCCAAACGGGAGTGAAAACATCTATTTGGATGTCTGCTCATGGCACATAAAAATATATTCAAAACAGTCACAAGAGGGACTCTGCGGTCTCTGATGGAAGCGGCATACATGACACACACACTCTTTATCTCTCACTTTCCACCCTCATCCCTCCGTTTTCTACCAACTCCCTTGCGTTTTTTTTTTTAGGCATACTCCCACAAGACTTCAAGTAATGAGAAGGAGCGTTAGAAAGAAAGAAAGAAAGAAAGAAAGAAAGAAAGAAAGAAAGAAAGAAAGAAAGAAAAAAAGAAAGAAAGAAAGAAAGAAAAAGGGAAAGGAACAAGCATCACTCTCTCACACACACACACACACTCACACCAGAATATTACTATGAAACACATTTTTTTTTTGCCAGCCAGTTTCAGATAAGGCTTTTCCCCATGGATGTGGCTAGATTGCATGTTCGTGTGTCTGTGTGAGCGCACTGGAACCGAGGGGAGAAAGAGCAGCGCTCATAAGATGCTGATGGTGGTAATACTGCAGCATGTTGGATGGAGGAGCAAGAAAGGGAGAGGGGAATTGCAAATGAGAAATGAGGGAGTAAGACTGAATGAGAGCAAAGATAAGGTGGTAAATTGAGATGCTCTTGTTAGAAATATAGAGAGAAGAAAAACAGAAAAATGGTAAAAGGAGCATTGGGCAATGAAAGAGTAAAGATGGCTGACATAATGATAGCTGAATGGCATCAAAGATTTGCTCTACTGATCCATACAGCTGTTTTGCTTTTTTTATTTTGCGCAGGCTGATGTTCGTCTTTGCAAGTGTACTGACACCTAGTGCTGTGGATGCAGCTTAACACAAAGTCAAACCGTGTCAGTTAATTATGTCATTGTAGAAATGCTCTATACATAGTGAGCCATAATTGGGTCAGTTTCCATAATGCTTAATTTCTTTAATTCATTTGCAAGCTGGACTGCAAGTGTCCAGTAAAGGGGAGTGGGGTGGTGGGGCGTTACTAAGGCCCTGTCCCAAATGGCACATGCACTTCATGTGCACTCACGATCTTGTGAACTTGCAATTATGGATTATGAAGTCCATGAGACCTTAGGGTGTCCCATTTGTCATTTTAGGTTTCAGAAGGGTTCTATCGAGCACCCCCTTTGTGGTCAATATATATACACATACACTTGTTTGTTCAGTTTTGCACTGAAGCGAGCTCCACAAACTTCTTCTTGACAGTCAAAGCAGCATTACCGCAAGTGTCTAGGGTGCCATTTGAGACAGGGTCTAAGATAAAGTAAGTAGTATTCAGCTGGTCGTGTGATCTCGACAGGTCGACCCCATGAGGTGACCCGCTAACTGTAAAATAAGATATTTTATTACTCTACTGTTATGACTTCTCATGTGGCCTTACATGATTTTAAACATTAATTATTTTCTTTATGTGCAAAACTTTTTAATAAGGTTAAAATGATGACCAAGTATGTGACATCTTGGTTACAGAAACTGAGGAAAGATTAAGGGTGGTTTATAACTAGGTCTTTTTTCTCTCTCTGTGAACTTGAGGTTTCCTCCAAAAAGTGTGCGATTGTTTTAATGATGTTTACATCATTTTTACTGGAAAACAGGACAAAAATGACTGATTACCTGTCTGGAAATTACAATCTTAACCAAGGTCTAAACTGGTTTGCAGGTGCTATCTGATGTTATTTAAGATGGTCATCTGATTTAATCTCTAAAACCAGTCAACAGAGCTGGGAGAAAAGCGAAGTCCAGTAAACTAGCTTTGATCTGTAGGGAAATAATTGTGCAGAGTTCAGTAAAATTGCTGTGTAAATCGCAGGTGTATGTATGTGCCCTTCTAAATCTGGGTGTTTTTCTTCTTCAGTTGTGTATGCGTACATCGGAGAGAGGTTTGTGCGTCTCTGTGCATTTGGCACTAGCTACTGCATGCTAGCTTTTAGCATTTTCGCAGAGTGGGGCTCTCACTTGGATTAAGGACAAAGGGAAAGGCACTCTATCATTCCAGCTAATGGCGTAGAGTACAGAGAGAAGGAGAACACTGCCAAACTATGGCCCAGACTGGGAGGGAGAAGTGACATGCAAGGAGGAGAGAGTGTTAGAGCGATAGGAAGAGACTAGGAAGGAGTGATTACAAGGAGAGCAATGATGAAGAGAGGAAGGGAGACGGAAAATTTGCAAGGACAAATGTGTGTAGTATGCTGCAGTTATCAGGATCGAATACTAAGCAGAAAAAAATGCTGTGCTACTTATTTCCTCTGTTTCACCTCGATGGAGCGAGTGTGTGTGTGGTTTTTGTTTATGTCAGGGAGTTAGATGCATTTGGCATGCGTGTCTGTCAATACTTCAAATGTGTGGTACATGAGCAGACAGTTTTGGATAGAGTTAGATTGTTGACAAAGACCATAAAGCAATATAGTATATAATAATTAATAATTTGTTGTATGTACTATATAATGTGATAAGCTATATAATAATAAATATATAGAATTCTATTATTATTATTGTGTAGGCATTATGCACCTTATAAAGTGAAATAATCGTAATGAATATTGAGACTATAATAAAAATACATGAATACATGAATTTCATGTTATTTGTTAAATTGTTTGTGCAGAAATTACACTATTTATTGTTTAAACACAAACCTCACATGGGATTTATATATTCCTTGAGTGAACAGGCTATAGAAATTCTCTTCTTTATGTCTTTGTTGTAACCTCAACATCTCCAAAAGGTCCTGGGAAATGTATATGAGGATATGAAAAGGAGAACGATAGATTCTGGTGGGAGTGTGAGTCACTCTCTTGTCCTCCATTAGGCAGAGACCCTCTGTGTTTTATCAACGGGAACCAATGCGTCACCCCCCCCCCACCCCCCAAAAGAAAACAAACACTTAAACTCAATAGTAGATTTTCTTTCTTTCACTCTCTCTGTCTATATCCCCGAGCTACTTCGATCACACTACATCAACTACTGTTATGCAATATACTCATCTTCAGTCTCAAAGGTTCATCTTTTACTCTCCCTGAGCTGTCAATCACAACACCACACTCCAGACTCGCACCACAGACATGAGGATGTTTACTCGTTTTCTCATATCATGCTGGAGAACATCAGGTTTTACTCAAACTTGTTGAGTTAATGCAGCTTGTGCTGCCGCCATTAAAGCATGAAAGGACAAACGTTACATTAAGATTTTCCAAGTGTTCCACTCAGTGTTATTCTCATAATACAATTTGCAATGGCAAATTTTGTGTTCATGTAAAATGCATTTTTAGTAGTTATCTCAGACTTTTGGACATCACTGGAGGAAAGAAGTAATCAGGTGGATTGTTTGAGCATGTCTGTGTTTGTAAGAGGCGCTGTGTCTGCTGCTTTTCTTTTGTGGTGATTTGAGAGGGTTCATTCTGTCCTGTCAGTCAGTGACTGTAATTAATCTGTTAAAGTGCTGAGAGAGAGAGAGAGAGAGAGAGAGAGAGAGAGAGAGAGAGAGAGAGAGAGAGAGAGAGAGAGAGAGAGAGAGAGAGAGAGAGAGAGAGAGAGAGAGAGAGAGAGAATGTGTGTGAGTGAGGGAGTATGTGTAAGACATAAAAACATCTAGCTTCATTTTGTTCCTCTAATAAATGAAGTATGTTTGCTATATTGCATATTTATGTAACATACATAAAGAGAGTGTTGAATTAGAGGGATTGGTGTTGAAATAAATATCAAATTTGTTTTGCTCCATAAACACTTATAACATCAATTCAGCGAGAAGAATTCAACCTGTAAATTTGAAGAAATTTAGAACATACACTTTATTGCCAAAAGTTTTGTGACGCCTGCCTTTACAAGCACATGAACGTTAATGAAATCCCATTCTTAATCCGTGGGGTTTAATATGGAGTTGGCCCACTCTTGCAGTTATAACAGCTTTAACTCCTCTGAAAAGGCTTTCCATGAGGTTTAGGAGTGTGTTTATGGGAATTTTTGACCATTCTTCTAGAAGAGCATTTGTGACATCAGGCACTGATCGTGGACAAGAAGGCCTGGCTCGCTGTCTCCGCTCTAATTCATCCCAAAGGTGTTCTATCAGGTTGAGGTCAGGACTATGTGCAGAATAGTCAAGTTCCTCCACACTAAACTGGCTCATCCTTGTCTTTATGGAACTTGCTTTGTGCACTGGTGCACAGTCATGTTGGAACAGGAAGGGGCCATCCCTTAACTGTTCGCACAAAGTTGAGAAAATTGGAATTGTCCAAAATGTCTTGGTATGCAGAAGCATTACGAGTTCTTTCACTGGAACTAAGGACCAAGCCCTGAAAAAAAAAAAACACACTATAATCCCCCTCTACCAAACTTTACACTTGGCACAATGAAGTAAGACAAGTACTTCATACATTAGTACAAGTGTGCTCCTGGCAACCACCAAACCCAGACTCATCCATTGGATTTCTAGTCCGAGAAGCATGGTTGGTGACTCCAGAGAACATGTCTCAACTGCTCTAGAGTCCACTTGCGGCATGCTTTATCCAACACTTTGCATTGCACTTGGTGATGTAATACTTGGATGCAGCTCCTTGGAAATGGTAACCCATTCCATTAAGCTCTCTCTGCATGCTCTGTATATATTCCTGAGCTAATCTGAAGGCCACACAAAGTTTGGAGGTCTGTAGCTATTGAGTCTGAAAAAGTTGCCAACTTCTGCCCACTGTGCACCTCAGCATGCACTGACCCCTCTCTGTGATTTTATGTGTCCTACCACTTCATAGCTGAGTTGCTGTTGCTCACAATTGCTTCTATTTTGTTATAATACCACTAATGGTTGACTGTAGAATATTTAGTAGTGAGGATTTTTCATAAATGGACTTATTGCACAGGTGGCAACCTATCATGGTACCACACTTGAATTCACTGAGAGTGACCGATTCTTTCACAAATGTTTGTAGAAGCATCTGCATGCCTAGGTGCTTGATTTTATACACCTGTGGCCATGGAAGTGACTGGAACACCTCAATTCAATGTTTGGAGAGGTGTCCCAATACTTTTGGCAATACATGGCAGAAAAGATGATTACCAGTGATTAACAATTAATATGTTCATGTTTTATTGTTTAGTTTTTTTCATTGTTTCTGTGCAGTAAGCACTTGAGTTCCTGCCATAGTTTGTTTGTTTTTTTCTCTTCATTTGGACCCATTTATTCCAAATGATATGTACTTACCAAGTCACTGTATGCTGTCATTAACGTCTTGTTAAATTTACTTTAGCCTCTGCCCTCTCTCATTATATGTGTCCATGTGGTGGTTATCAGCAGTATCAGAGCACACAAGCCGCTTGCCATGACCTTAGTGTTTGACTTTGTTTCTGTCTGTAACTGGATTCCTGGAGACCTGGACTTGCGCTCTAGCGCCCTGCACTCAGAAGGGAAGGTATATAAGATAGTAGTTAGTTGTGGTTTATGTCAGTTTATAAATCTCCAAAAGCACTGTACTCTTAACCATAGAAATATATAAATATATAAGACCTCTTAAAATGTGAAAGGATTGATGAAAGGTAGATGTATTAATGGCACAACTACTTTTTCTTTCACTCTCTTTCAAACATATTCTTTCTCACTTTTTCTCTCTTTCTCTGGGTGGTGGAGGTACCAGATGCTGATCCAATGGGGTTCCAGGGCTCTGGCCTTCTCCCCACCCTGGTGTCCTGCCAGATCTTGAGAGAGAGGGACATGGAGATGGGTTGAGGGTGGAGCACAGCTTGTCCTGCTCTCTTCCCAGATGGCTGTTGCGGCAGAACTCCCTCTCTCTCACTGTCCACTTTTTCTCTTATCTTGTTTCATTCATCCACTGTTTTTTTTCTCATTCAATCACATTATGCTTCTAATCAAACACTATCACATATAAACACGCTCTCGCACAGCTCGTTCATGTAAACTCAGCAGTTCAGCTGACAGCAGATCAATATGAAAAGCGTTATGAGAATATGGCCTCCATAGAGGATGACATCACACACGTACACCTCACAGCAAGAGGCATCCCTGCCGGTTTTATACTAATAAGAGATGTCTAATAGTGTTTTGCCCTACATCTACTTTTGAATTTCACTCGGATAAAGCTTAATGCACTGTAGAAAGTGAATATGAATTACGATATTTATCTGATCTGACTTTTAAAAAGGTTTACTTCTGTAACCTAAATCAATTAATTTTGATTCAGTCATATTAAATACTGAAATGATTTAGATGTTACCACAGGAACTGTGTTTTTTAAATATAATTTGGCAAAACATTTTAGGTAAACAACAAGGGTCTATACATTAACATTGGTTAATGCATTAGGTCTCATGAACTTACAGTGACCAAGAAGTGTGTGTGTGTGTGTGTGTGTGTGTGTGTGTGTGTGTGTGTGTGTGTGTGTGTGTGTGTGTGTGTGTGTGTGTGTGTGTGTGTGTGTGTGTGTGTGTGTGTGTGTGTGTGTGTGTGTGTGTGTGTGTGTGTGTGTGTGTGTGTGTGTGTGAATATTTGTTTAATGGCATCTTTTTATGAATGAAAGCCAGTCTCACTGATACAATTTTCCCTGTTACCTTTGCTCTTAAATTAACAGTGATAGACATCACATACAGCAACTGTTTTTTAGGCCGCTGTCACTTTAAGATATTCCATTGCTGAACATTCATTTAAGACTGCTCTTATGAGAATACCCAAATATTTTGGCTTAATTCTGTTTATTCAAGCGCAAAAGAGAAATCGATTGTATATTCACAAAATGTATAAAAATCTCACCTCGAACCTTCCTTAAAGGTTTGCTGAATTAGAGCCGCATTGGTTTAAATGATTCAAAGCTTTAAAAGAATTGGTCATTGTTAGTTCATGTACCTAGCCCATTAACTTAATTTTAACATTTCAACCTCTTAAGTGTTACTGCATTTTTTTACAGTATGATGTAGCCATATACACTCTCATGGTTAGCTGAAGCAACATACAGTATCAATCCACAGTACAATCTCGTGCTTGCCAGTTATTTCCCTAAACCCTCTTTCTCATCCCTCCCGCTATAGCTGTTATATCGTTGCGCCGTGTAGGTGTGTGTGTGAGACGGTGCTCCCAGCATCCCTGCACCAGAGGCTCTCGCTGACGTTATCGGGAGGATCTTAGCTTGGCAGTCGAGTGCTATACGGCCTTGGCTGAAAGAGGAGGAGGAGGATCTGGCAGGTGTCCGTGTCATTTTTACAGAGTTCCGCACCAGCCACTGCACAGAATCCCCAACCAATCAGTGCTCGGCACACAGAGCTGCTCCTTACACAGCAGAACGAGCCGCCTCTCGCTTCTCCCCCTCCTCCCGTATATCGCCGTTCCCTCTGCATTTCACATCCCTCCGTCTCCCCCTCGACGTTCATTTGATGTCTTTTCATCAGCGGTGTGCTCTTCTGTTGTTTCCATTATCACACCCGCTAACCCCTTTATGCATCTCCACACACACTCGAAGTGGGTTTGATGCCGGTTATAGGTTGTTTTTGCATTATGGATGGGTTCTCTTTAGCAAACGACCGTTTCAGCTACCCACTCTCCCATCTCTTTTACTTTCTCCCACCCTTTTCTCCTCTTGTGCCCCTCCTCCATCTGTTTTCCACCTTGGGTATCCGTTGGTTCTTGTCGTTATGGTGCAGTAAGGCAAAAGAGGGAGAGGGCTTGAGGCGATACATTACTGTGACGGTTCAGAACGCTTCCCCCTCTTTCTCTACTTTTCCCTTTCCGTCTCGCTAACATGCTTGCTTAGCACATTACATTAGTGGCCAAGTATGATATTTTGTCCGGTAAGACCCAGTGTGTCCTGTGGTATGCGTATAGCAGAAGGCTGCACATTTTTGACATATTAAATGAGATGCTTTTAGTCAATGGATTTATCAATTGATTTATAATGAAATCCTCTCCACCACTCTTTGTTTTTCATTTAAATTATCCTATTGATTTTTTTCATGCTGATTCAGTACAGTGATCAGCCGCAAGCGCTGAGTGGTACCAATTACCCCCCCCCCCCCACACACACACACACACAGGCGTGTGTATACGTGTTTATGATGTGCATGCACTTGATTAGATCAGTGATTCTCAACTGGTTTTGCTTAAGGATCCAGATTTTATATTGGATGAGCCAACGCAATACCAAAAGTGTTTATTGCACAGAGATACACAAAACTCTCTTTACAATCATGTATCATCTGCGCCATAGGCTTGTAGGCAGTTCTCTGACATCACGCAACAGTAGTTTTTTTTAACAGAGTTTCCTGATCATGTGCCCCTCTCTACTCCCCTATCGTTTCCTTTCTCTCCTTGACTGCCTTATCCAATAAAGGCAAAAATGGCCCAAAAAAATAAATCACGTACCCTAATGTATTGTTGCATAGACTTAATAATATGCATAATAACATGACTTAAGGTGTGATCATGTTAGTGAAATTTTGTGGGCAAAAAAGGGTCCTTTGTCAATGCAATTACATTAACGCATTTAGCAGAAGTTTTTAAAAATCCAAAGCAACTTACAAAAGAGGAACAAAAGCAATTTATCACAGAGCCAGCGATATTCGTAATGGTAGGTTTATTAGACAAAGCAAACAATTGTGTTGCGATTCATAAAGCACCGATCACACAGAAGTCACTTTCAAACCAAGCAGCTTTCTTTTGGTCAATGCAGCAAATTTGCATGAAAAAAAAATGATCCTGTTGCAAAAATGTTCACCATTGTGCAAAATTCTAGATTCCTATTAAAATGACTGGATCTTGCCTGCACAATTTCACAGAGCAATGTGACTGCAACCTTAGGGTAAATATCAATATTGAACAAAATCAGAAGTGTGATCTACCAGCCATGGAATCAATACTAAGATATGGATATGGATATGGATATGGATATGGATATAAGATATGGGGCACAGTATAACATCTTAATACTTCATATTTTTCTTATATTTAACCTTTATTCCACACCGCTGTGTCCACTGTCCTTTGAACGGCTCATTTGCTTCCTGCTTCTACACTCTAAAAAATGCTGGGTTAAAAACAACCCAAGTTGGGTTGAAAATGCACCAACCCAACAATTGAGTTGTTTTAACTCAATGGTTGAGTTGTTTTAACCCAGTGGTTGAGTTGTTTTAACCCAGTGGTTGAGTTGTTTTAACCCAGTGGTTGGGTTAAATGTTGCTTAAGACAACCCAATTGCTGGGTAAGAACAACTCAACCATTGGGTAAAAACAACCCAATTGTTGGGTTGGTGCATTTTCAACCCAACTTGGGTTGTTTTTAACCCAGCATTTTTAGAGTGTATGGAGCTCACCCCTCCGAAAAACACAATTGTCTTAGATTGGTTAGATGGCCAAATGTATTTTTATTGGCTGAAGTGCCAAGCACAGGTTGTCTGGAAACGCCCCTTACCATTACGGGCAGAAGTTACATCTGTGGTGACTGGCAAGGGTTTATGATGTCACCAACCCAGGAAGAAGCTCGCTGTAGTCCAAACCGGCTGTTTTTGTAGGCAATAAACTGCCATAAGTTTAAAAGACAATATCTATGTTTGCATTGAACTTTGCAGATACTGTTTATGCTCAAGCAGCAACATTACACACTAACTAAAGTTAAAAAAGTGAAATCACATGCAACCACCCCTTTAAAATCATAATTTAGCTTTTAATTGACATGTTTCAGAAGCTTTTAAGATTTTAAAACTCACCAGATTAGCCCTTTGCTGTGCAATTTAAACTTTTAACGTAAACCTGGGGTCTTTGGTGACCTGGGACATCATTCATTTTTTTAAGTTAACTGTCAACTTTCTTAGTAATTCCTCAATCTATTCATAAACATAATACAATAATGTTTATGAATAGATAATATAATTATATAATACAATTATAATACAATTATAAAAAAATGCCTGTTTTCTCATTAAGTTTTGTAAAAAATTGTACAGGGTCGCTAATGACGTGTTATAGTAAAAAAATAAATTCTGCACAACAATAATTGAATCGTTAAAGACTGAATAAGTGCAAATCACCTTCATTCCACAAGGTTGCAATGTCTGATACACAATGATAAAGTGACGTCTCACTCATAGTCACCACAGGCAGAAAGTAAAACAATAGGAAGAATCATAAGGAAAATTTGAAATGGCTCAGCAATTTCTGAACACATTCAAATGGTAGTGTCACTGTCACTTGATGGTGAAGCTATCGAAGAAGCTGTCGAACTATATTTATTCTGATAAAAAAATATTTATTGTGAAAATGTTGAAAATGATAGATTTGAGAATATGTTCTTATGTTTTGAGAGATTCTTAATATGAGCCAGCTGAATATACTAAATGAGCTCTGATGAGGACATCGATGATGTATAAAACATCTGCTCAAATTGAACCTTTCCATGCTCCAAAAGGTAACAAAATATGATTCATTTTCTTCTACTGCAATTGTCAATTTTGATATGAGGAGAGTTGTATATTATCACAACAGGCAAAGATCCATCCCTGGGTTAGATATGTAATAATGACCTGAATATGTAATAATGATTGGCAAAACATTCATGCATTTAAGGGTTAATTATTTACTTTTTTATTATACTTGTGTTTAGATAATAAAAAACTTTCGCCTGACATAGCCATAAGCTTGAATCGTTTTTTTTTTCCTTTCTGAAATGGCAACTTCAGTCCACATATATGCTGTGATGTTTACTCAGTGAAGGGTACAAATGGAATTTTAAATGGACAATGATTATATACAAATATTATATACAAGTTAAGAGTATAAATAGACAAATATAAACAGACACATAATGAAGAGACACATTACAAGTGCATCATTATTTTTATATATAGTTTTGACTTCCATACATTTTTTATTATAAACAATTTAATGCATTACATTTCATCATGATGTACGAATATAATTTCAGATAGGATTGGGGAAATATAAACACTTTTAATATGGAAATGTTGCACAACCATTGCTGTTGTTGTGTCTGCAACTGGCATAGTGTTGTAATGTTGGCAGACATGACCCTGCTTGACAGAGGAGAGTGTTTGTCTGTGTTCTCTCACTGTGTTCCGCACTCCCTAATGATTCCTAATATGCGTGTATGCTTTTTAATTTTGCATATTGTGATTCACAATATTCTTGTCCGTATGTGCAGTTGCATCAGGCAAATGCTGCAGTGCACTGGCATATAGCAGATTAGGTTAGCGCAGGATTTCTCTCTCTCTCTCTCTCTCTCTCTCTCTCTCTCTCTCTCTCTCTCTCTCTCTCTCTCTCTCTCTCTCTCTCTCTCTCACACTCACTCACACACAGCGCTGCTGGATATGAATAGAACAGACCTGGGGTGCAGGGAGCAACAACAGGCAGAAACATGAGCTCTGAATGGGGAGAACAGCAGGACCCTCAGTTTTCCCATGCCAGATCTCAGAGAGACCTGCACTTCCACCTCTGACATAAAGGGGGCGCTTTTTATATGACCTTATTAACATCCCCAGTATCTAGTTCCAGTCCTTCTTTCTCTCTCTCTCTCTCTCTCTCTCTCTCTCTCTCTCTCTCTCCTCTCTCTCTCTCTCTCTCTCTCCTCTCTCTCTCTCTCTCTCTCTCTCTCTCTCTCTCTCTCTCTCCTCTCCTCTCTCTCTCTCTCTCTCTCTTTCTGATACTCTTCTATCTCTGCAGTGAATGCAGAATTTGTGGCTTGCAGCAACATGTACACGCACACTTCCCAGTCACTGCAGAAACAGACAACTGCTATGTGACCTCAGGGAGCTACACACCATTACACACTCCGATTATATTCACACTTACATGCTATTTACTGTATGGTGTGCAGAAAAAAAACGATTAAGCCAAACAGATGTTTGAGATCATTAAAAACCAGTTTACTGATTGAAAAAAAGGCCTAAATTAAGCTCTTCGAGACAATTCAAGTAAAGGATTTATTTTAATGTAAATGATCTGCTTTTGGTTTGTATTAAATGATCTAATAGTGTATAAATCATTTTGAATGCTACAGTTTAATGCATAAATCCTATCCATTGTCTCTTATTCCAAGGTGTCACATTCATATAACTGCAAACATGACATCTTGAATGTTTCCTAGAGCAAATGCATTTTAATTTTACTGTGTCTCTCTGTTCTCTTGTTAATACCATCCCTCGTTTACTGTGAGGTATAGGAGGAAGGTACATCACAGTACGTGAAAAAATATTTTTTTGATTATGAATTGGCCCTGTTTTGTGTATAATGTTTTATTAGGCTATTCTTGTGAATATATATATATATATATATATATATATATATATATATATATATATATATATATATATATATATATATATATATAAATACATTTTTTTCTTCTTCACTGGTTAAACTTTTAATGAGTGTTCCTTTAAGCGATCACTGTACTGAATAGCTTATTTCTGAAAAATACACAATGAGACTTGCATCCATGTGCATTAAACCTAAAATAGCGATATTGCCTGAACATTTTACAATGATGTTGTTTTTATGGCTGTTAGAGCATTCCTTTGTGTGAAGAGAAAGTGCAGATGAGCTGACTTAATAGTGTGTTGTATATTTGGATCTGAATTCTGCTTTTTACGAAGGCAGGGTTTTTCTGTGCATTCTCGTTTAGGAATTACATTCTTCTGTTCGGTTCTGATGAAATTCTGATGTACTCGCTTCCTGCCCTGCTTTTGCTCGTTTCTTTCTCTCCCATTCTCTCTTTCTCTTTCTCTGTATCAGTATCACTATCTCTGTGGCATAGTTAGGTCACGTAAGCATCACCGGGCTCTGATTAGTATAGACCTGTCTGTAGGGCTTTATACATCCCAGCTAATTGATGCTAATAGTCTGTTGTAATCTTCTGTCGGAAATGCTGTTTCTCCTTCTCTTAATCCTACTGTACTTCTCTCGACTCTTCCACCATGCTTCCACGTTTCTTTTCTACATTTTGTTAATTCTCTTACATCTTTGACACACAAAAACACACTTTGCATCTTTCTTTGTATTTTTCTCTTGGGTGTTTCTTTAACTATGCGCACATTTGCCCTTGTGGACTTGATTATTGATTACTGTTAACTATTGCATTTTATTCTCATAGCTAGCATCCAAATACACACAATGAATCACTACTTTCACACTTCCTGCGTAATTTGACACTGACAGTGTCACTGCAAATGAATCATTAATTAAAATAATTTGTTCACAAGTGATATTTGCCTTCGTTTGTCTTTATTTTTGTCACATTTCATATTTGCTCTGATGCTGCTATTCACTGACAGTGTTGTTCTGGTTGATTAAGTATTCTACGTAATTTTTAAAGAAAGCTTTATTGGGTTACACTTTTGTTATAAAGATGTAGCAACTGAAAAACATGGTTTGTTTATTACACTCTTTGTTTAGATTAAAATTCATATTTCTATGATTTATTTGCATTGAAACAGGAAGTCTGCTTTTGGGACATGGCTAAAAAAAGCATTCAAGTAAAGCATGGTGCTTAAAAGACAACAAAAAGAAACAAATGATGCTGCGTGGTCTTTTGTCTGAGGTCAGGCGTTTGGCTAATGCTAAGTGTGTTTAGTCAGATATGGCCTATTTACACTTGTATTCATTATTCATGATGAAAGAAGACAGGAACAAAGGGATGGACAGAGAAGGGAGATAAAGAGAATAACACTGAGAATATGACAGCAAGATTAAGTGAAGAGTGGCAGTCTGCAAACTATGATGTGCGTAAGACAGTGTGTTCTGTAATATTTAGGATGCACTGCACAGTGCTAATAAAAATTAGGTCACTTCATGTCAAATGAAAGATGTGGTTAGAGGAGAAAACAGAGACATGAAGAAGGAGGGTGAAGAGAATGAGGATACAGAAATTGCTGGAACAAAAAGAAGGGATTTTCTCCTGACAGATTAGAGAGATCAGAACATTTCGTAGATGCATATGTGTGTAGTGGAGGGATGTGATAGATGAGTTCTGCTTCTTTAACCTACGACATCTGCCTCCTCTATTGTATCTACTTCCTATCTCCTCTCCAGTCATCTGCTCTTTAAACTTGTGCGCCTTTGGCCAGATTGCTCCTTTTACTAGAGACTCTGCCTTCTGTTTCCAATACACCAGACAAATCTAGACTTCTATTTTTAGCCCAGAGCCTATGTATATTCATAAACACCAACTGTAGATGATTTATTAATGATAGAAAAAATTATTCAGCTGTGGTTTTAGCTTTGCATATGGGTAATTCCTGTTCATTTCAGTGGTTACTCTCCTCTCTGTAGTGCCTTATCTGTGGCGCAGTATCGTGCAGCAACGTGTTGGCTAAGACAAGATGTTAAAACTCTGCTGCAGTGTTAGTCTGAGAACACATAAAGAATATTTGGGAAAGCTTTGGGATTTAGAAATTAGAAATTAGAGAGAAGAATTCCTGCCTCCTGCCCACAGACAATCAGATCAATAGAGGTTTATTAACAAAAGAGAAATTGATATTGAACAGATATTAGTTTATCACTAATAATGATGGTCTACTCTTTAAAGAGAGGCTGCTCACTGCAGAGTCAATGTGTGGAGCATTCTCTCCGTGTTAAGATTCCTTACGGCCTTTAGCCACGGCCTACAGTGTGTTGGATCCTTCACTGGAAAACGTTTACTCTTTGGATTCTTGCACCCGGGAACAAAAAGGGCCGACACTATTATGACTAAAAATGTGCTAAGTATTTCCTAATAAAGCAAGGTAGTGTTGGTATTTGATTATGTTAACATATCCGGAGCAGACTGGTGGGAGTGGCCTAGGACAGCAAGATGCCCAGTGTACACTCTAAAAAATTCTGAGTAAAAAACAACCCAATGTTGGGTCAAATATGGACTAACCCAGCAGTTGGGTTGTTTTAACCCAGCGATTGAGTTGTCTTAAGCAAATATTCAACCTAACCGCAGGATTAAAATAACCCAATTGCTGAGTTAGTCCATATTTGATCCAACATTGGGTTAAAACAACCCAGCATTTTTTAGAGTGTATTATGGGTGTTGAAGTTTTCTTACATTTTTAGCAAAAAGGAAGACAACAGCCTTTTTATACCTTTCTGGCAAAGTTTTATCAAATGGGTGGTTGATTATGATTTCCGTTTTGTTAACCTTAGTCTGTGTATGATGTTTCTTTTTGAGCATAAACAACATCTGCAAAATTATGGTGCTCAATTTTCAAATCAAAGGGAGATGTTTTCTATTACAACAAAAGGACTACAACAAACGGCTGGTGGGGACTACAAAAAGCTTATTCACAGGTTAGTGACATCACTGACCCTTAAATTTACATAAACCCCACTCCCTGGAACACGCAACAATGGGGGTGAGGCCATGCAGAGAAGAGGAAGAGTTTTTATTGAGCACATTTAGGAGTCTGTTCAAGCTGTCGCATCCATCTTTTCACATTTATTGCAATACAGTACATAACACAACTCCAATAGCATGTCATAAAAGCATGTTCTATCTTGATGTAGCATATATTGTCTGGCTTTGTGCATTTTACAATGGTTCCCACATGAGTGATTTATAGATTATCCTGACAAAATATGATAATCAATGACTCAAACTCTTTTCTATTTAAACATATTTAAACATCTATTGGACAAAATCAAGTCCTGTCCTCCAGTCCTGTCCAAACCATTTTACTCAGATATACATCACAATGGGGACATAAATATTTGTTATACACAAGAACGTGTTAACGGTCCCTAAAACATGACTGGCAGCTGTAATGTGCTGCTCACTAATCAAATACACAGCATTGCCTATATTAATTTGACTTGTTTTACTTGTGGACTTGTTTGATCTCTCAGTCTTGGTCTTGGTTGCATCCGATGTAGACACGGTGTGACTATGCAGCACACACACACACTGCTGATCTGAGAAAAAATGTTCAGAGGTGTCTAAGACCAAAGCTTTGACCTTTTGTGCTTCAAAGAATGTGCAGTCCTGTGTTCTATGCAGTGTTCTGCACGATACAACAAAATATTGTTGTTTTGTAAGACATGATGCATTGGTTTTTGATCTCATCAGGCCTTATGATTTGCTAGAGCATGTTTTTTGTACTTGCTCTGCAGGCAATTCCTGTAGAAATCTAGCAGGCGTGTCCCACAGAGCTGACACAGTATCTCTGGGAAAAGCAACACTTAAATGCTCCTCTTGGAATAGCTCGCTTTACTTACTTACTCGACCGTTCTCAAGCCAAGTAATAGTGAAGGTTCTCCTGAGCTTTCTGAAACAGTTGCTGCAAATTTCTGTGGAAAGATGATGATTGTACTAATCCTATATGGAGTGTGGGCTTTCACTTGGTCTTGTAAATGAACTCCACTGTAAATATACATATATCAATATGAATATAAATATGTAATTAGTTGTTGAAATAATTTAGAATCATACACTTGATGATCTTATGCTATGTACATATTGCTTAAAGTAGGAAAACTATTTTGTGACTATATTTTATAGACAACTGAGCTAAGTTTCATTAATTTTCATTAATCTAATGCAATATGTAGAGTCTCATTAATAACATGACAAATATGGAAATATGAATATATTAAGTTATTATTTAACTATATTAACTAATATTAAACTATATGTTCACATGATTTTTCTGCCTTTAAAAACAATTGATTTCATTTTAAAATTTCATTGCAAACATGTGCATCATTTAAATGAGCTTAATTTCCCTGAAAATGTCACAATGAAAATAATAATAAACAAAAAGCTCCAAATAGTTATTTTCCCCCTCATTTTTTAAGGTTATGAGCTTATGGTTCATGGTGGCAGCTTCACGCGCATTTTCATTGTCTGACAAGTAGGCTAAAGTCTTTGCTGAACTGCAGCCTGAGCCTGTTCCCTTTATAAACTTCTCTCAAGAATATGAACATTTATACCCACACTTAAATGTAAAGGGCCAAAAATAGTATGAAATTCCATGTTGAACTTATGTGATCATCGTTACTGGTGCGCTAGGGGATGGTTATACTGTAGAGTGTGTAAAATCCCTTCTCATTCTCCTGCAGTTCAGATATGGGTGTCTTATATACACAATGAACTCTTATTAGGCTGGTTTTAAGAGTTAAAACCCATCTTTTATCGCATTCACTTTTTGCATGGTGTGTTCTTAGAAAGTTTGGCTGCATGTATCAAGTCAGCAGGCACCATCTCAAGAGGTCATATTTCATGCAACCTTTCTTACAGAAAAAGGTGGTCATGATGGTTACAAACATGCTGTGGATCCTGTAATGGAATACAGGAACAAGAGCAGATATGTGGGCAGCAAACAGCCATTAGGAGCGTGTCTACACTCCCAGGAGTGGCATTAAGGCATTATGGTGAAGAGTTACTTCATTCCAGGAGAGTCTCTCCTGCTGGAGTCCTTATGCATCCTCTAAATCTTTAAACAGTGATGCTCTTAGACTTCGCTCCACGACTGTGGAGCCAGACTGCAGTGATACGAGAAAATCTCAATTCTGTTCTTGCATAAGCACTGAGGTTTTGTGTCCATCAAGAATCAAGGGGGTGTTCACTCGTAGTGCTGTGCAGTGTGAAAGCCAACCGAAATATGTTGATTTTCAAAGATAACTGGCCACCTGAGCGAACTGAGTTTTGTCGATGCAAGTCACGCGACATGCCGACAAAGTTGAGAAAGAAGTTTAACTTTATGCAAATAAGTGACGACTGCCAGCTGCTGTGAAGACTTGTCAGACACTGCAGTCGGTGTTGGCAAAATAGAGACATAAAATTATAGGCCTATACTCTGTATCAGAAATTGTTGCCATTCCAAGTGAGTTAGCTTAATTAATTGATGTTCATGGAATGATGCAGTCTGCACTGGTGCAATTTTTATACAAACACGTTACTCTCCAAAATATAAAAATATATCTTTTTTCAAAACAGTATGACATCTTAATTTATTTTTTCTTCAGTACATCCCATTTGTGATCCCGAGGTTGAGAGATTGCAGCTTGCTTGTATCTGGAGCAGAACGTGTGGAGCGCTGATGACATCATGCGTGGTGGAGTGTCTGCTTGACACACAAACGGGTCCCTCATCAGAATTTTGAGGGCACGACAAGATGGGCTCGTTAAATTAGTCCATGCTAATCGGGTTGGGGAATTAGTTAATTCTCCCAGGATGCCTCAGTCCTTCATTTGACTGCTCCTCCTTTATCGTGGGACGATTGACCTGACTGCAGCTATTTGAGAGATGTCCTTAAAACTGTTTTTTAGGTGTCTTCATTTAAATGGTTAAGTTTTGTTTGTAGCCTATCTGTTTTCTTCATTTGTTATTGTTTTTTTAGTACTCAAAGGAACTGAAAGTGGTGTATCTGTGTATCCGATTCTTGATCAATTAAAATTTATAATATAATATTAAATAATATATTTAATCTATTTTTTCAAATATAGATGTCCCCCACAATTCTGAACAGACAACTAAACAAAATAACATGTAAACTACTGAAAAAAATTCAAATTGATAGTCTATTTAATAATTCATCATTTTTGAATTAGTTTTAAAAAATCAGTTTGAATAAATGATTCAATGACTCACTCATAAATACTTTACAGGTGTGTTAAACTTGAAGCTCCACATGCTATCGGACCGCTCTCGTTGTGCTTTGATCTCATACACTGATCGGTCTGCTTCCAAATGAACATACCTTACTTGTTTCAGTACTGGATGAATCAGCGTTTTTGAATAGATATCTTGAATGAATGATTCAATGATGAATGCATAAAAGTTGTTTGCTGTCACCTAGTGGTGTAACAATGTCATTAATTCAGTTGTTATTTGAAACTGCTCTCTCTGGATCAGCAGCAGCGCCGACGCAGAGATTTAAAGGGGTGATGAATTGAGAAATCAACTTTCCCTTGAGCTTTAGATATATAAAAGGTCATGGTAATATAAGAATATCCTGTAAATTTTAGAGCTGAGAACTTCCTTGTTAGTCAAAGAAAAGCATTTATAGACACCAGGCCCAGAAAATGATCATGTGCACATCTTACCGTCATCTGTTGCAAAACACCGCCTCTACAGCATGTCTGGGGCTTTCACACAGGATGCAGAATGCGCTTCGCTGGCCAGAGCAAAGTTTTTAAAAGATTAGGCAGAGATTTTAAAACTTTTAGCGGGAGTTCTATATGTATATTTCTATTCATTCGGGCAGGAGTAAATATGTATCTATCCTGTGCTAAGAAGCAAGGAGAAGAAGGGGAGAGAGAGAGAGAGAGAGAGAGAGAGAGAGAGAGAGAGAGAGAGAGAGAGAGAGAGAGAGAGAGAGAGAGAGAGAGAGAGAGAGAGAGAGAAGAAGGAAGAGCGTCAAGGAAGAAGAGGCTGTGGGTGAATGAAACCCTCAGGTCCAGTGAACAATTCGGTGAATTTAGCCGAATTCAGTTCGAGCTGCCCATCCATTTTGCTTTCCGTGCTTGTTTCGATGTACCGTTTCTATTGGCCGCGTGGGTAACCATCATAGAGCACTGGCAAAAGTTAAAAATGTTTGCACTTTGACCACTGCGTGCACGCAAGCTCGTCAACGGTGCGCTCTGCGCGTGCACTTTGTTTCGACGCAGAAACAAACCGTCCTTGCGCGGTGCAAGCCATTGAAATGAATGGATTTCTTAGCGCAGCGGAGCCATTGCTGCGTTCTGTGTGAAAGGCCCATAATTCAGTAGCTCCGCCCACTGACTCATCTTTTCGGATCATGCTAGCCAGCAGCATTGAACATGTCGATAAAGATAGCAAGATATTGCGCTATTCCTGGTTGTGGAAGAACACAGTCACTGCAAAAGCATCCTTCGGATCGTAATATTAGGAATGAGTTCTTGAACTTTATTTTTAATAAAATTCCAGGTCATGTGAGGAAGTCTCAGGTCGATGCTGGATTAGTAGACATATTGAAATTAAAACACAGTGCTCTTTCTTCTATACTGGATCCGACAGGAATGGTGCAGCTCACTTATGTGAGTAAACGTGTTTTTTATATGCATTTTATATGTAATAGTATAGCATTGTTATAGATTGTTTTAATCATGTGTAATTGCCAAATGTCACTTGACATTTGAAGGGCGTGTGCAGTTCGTGCTTATGTGCAAAGATCAGGCAGGCCATGTAATCAGGGTTGGATGAGAAATAAATCATTGTGTTTGTTTGATAAAGACGTTTACGAGCCCTGTGGTCGGGAGAAGCATTCTGGTTGCCGCTTTTAAAACAGTCCCTCCCTCATGTGAACTGACAGGGGAAACAGAAGCTCATTAAATATGCAAATCTTATCCAATCCTAGCCGTGGGCATTTAGCTCTTAGTCTCCAGTGCGGCACACCCATCAAAACTCAGCGTTCAGGAGAGAGCCTCAAAACCAGTGTACACAATAGCCTATTACTGGCTTATCCAACTGGTACGCTTTTAGCCAGACAAGTGCAGCTCTAGTATGAAATAAAAATTCACCCTATCTATTTTGTAAATGCATGTGGTAATTGGGTGAAAATAGGAAGTTAATCCCACAGTGAAATTGGTTTAATGTATGTAGGCCAATATGTTTGATGTTCAATTTACAGCAATGTCATGTTTTAGATGTTAAATTGATGTCATATTGATTAGTATGTTTGATGTATGTCGTAAAGCTTATTGTGAATGTACTGTATATATGCTTCACTTTTACATACAGTTGCAATCGAACCCTCTTAATTTAATTCTCTTAATCGAATTATTCAACCCTCTTGACGTTCAAGACATTTTGCTGCCAAGAACAAAATTTTATGAAAACAATTTATTTTAGAAAGTTTATTAATACACATTTGAGAGATTCTGAGAATGTAAAAAAAGAATAAATAAAAAAAAGAAATATATATTTGGATCTAAACATTCATATACAAAATAATTAAACCACCCAAAAGTCATATTTTGTGCAGAATATTTTACTCTTTATAGCTTCCGCTACATGTAAGTGCTTAGAGGCTTGTGTTACCTCTCTTCTGCAATCTTGGCCCAATTCCTCGCTTGAAAAAGATTCCAGATCATCTTTCACGGATCATCTTTGGTTTTCCCATCACTTTCTTCGAATTCCACTTAATATTTTCAGTGAGATTTACAGAAAATCTGAAGAACATTCTACGAATGATCCCTAAACCAACCTTAAGTAGATTTGGATGTATACTTTAGGATCACTGTCCTGCAATAAAGACCATTGATCATCAAGCTTCAGTCTGTGTGCCAAAACAATCACCATCTTTGCCAAAATGGCTTGGTACTTCAAATAATTCATGATGTCCTTCATTCAGTCAAGATTTCCACTTTCCTCTACAACAAAGCACCCCATAACAAGACTGGATAATATATGACCATGGAGATGGTGTTCTACTCATAAGCTTTGCAGTTTTTTTTTCCCCACCAGACATACCTCTGATCCATGGGTCCAAAAAGTTCCAGTGTGGTCATCATATCACCCATAAAACGTTCTTCCAGAACTTCACAGGTCTATCCAAAGGAATTTTAGCACATTCAAGTGGGCCTTTTATGTTCTTCTTGGCCCAGAGTGGCATTCGTCACAAAAGTCCCAACATGAAGTCCATGCGTGTCTAATGTTCTTCTTATACTCTGCATTGAAATGTTTTTTCCTCCTTTCATCAGATCATCTTGCAAGGCCTTGACAGTAAATGTAATGGTTTCTCAATTTAATTTCTCAGTTGATCTAATCAAACATTTTATTCCCCTTAATGATACTGTGTTTTTCTTCAACACCCTCAGAGGTTTTCTGGTACAACACATTTTAGAATTACGAATAAGACTGCCAGCTGTGTCTCTAGGAGCTTTTAGTGTTTGGAAATCTTCTAGTAGCCATAGACTTTCTAATGTAATAAAACAATTTGTTTTCTATAGCGTTTGTGAGAGCTTTTTTGACTTGTCCATATTTGCTACCTTTAGCACATGCATGGGCTTAATGTATGTATGTATAACAGCACAAGCTAATACAGTTTTGATATAGAGTTTCCAAATGCTTAATTGTTTTAACAGTTTTGTACCACACCATTACAAAAAAGCGCAACATTATATATTGACATTATCACTTTTTATCTGCTACACTAAACTGTTATAGATGCAATAAAAAAAAAATATCTTTAGAAAAGCTCTCCAAGGGTTAAATAATTTTGATTGCAACCTAATTTAATTTTTTTCTTTTACATTTTTCAACCTCATAATGTTTAATCAAAATGTAATATTTAATTAATTGAGTGCAATGTCCACATCTTAAAATCTAGTCAACAACTGATTAAACCAAGTCCCCATCTTACATTTGTTTTTATTTTTCATAATTTGTTTAACTCGGACGAACGTCACAATACGAAATAAAAAATCTATCCATACTTCTGTTTTAATAAACAAAATAATGATAAAGATAGTTAGTCTTCTTTCCAGAGAATACATTACATTTATTGTTCTTACCCCATTGGCAAGTTTTATCGTAATGTTGTGATATTCATTCTTTTAAAAAAACTATTTGGCAATAGTGTAAGATAAAAAAAACTTTATTCACAATATTTTCTCTGAAAACCAATCTTACACACATCTTCTCAGGTAGGCTATATAAATTGAATTGATATATTGTACTGTTAAAACAAGCTAAAACACTGCTTATGGAAATTTTTGCACTGTAAATGTCTGCCATGCCATTGTGAGATGTGTGGGACATCTGGGCAACTTGAAGGAAAGCCACAGAGACAGAAACATTGAAAACATGGTAGGAGGACTGTCAGTGCAGGGGAGCCAGAAGACTGGAGACAGAGAAGGAGGTGGAGAGATATTCCTCTGCAAAAAGAAATGGTTTACCCCAGTAAAGGGAGGAGGGGCAAGTATGGACGGACAGAGAGGTGGGGGAGAAATGAGGAGCGAGGAGTGGGGAGAAAAATGTGAGCACTGCGGAGGGGAATGGCAGCAGCAGTGTTTCACACCCATATACTTCCAAATAAATGACTTTGATGGGCTACATAAAAAAATCATAGTATAAATGCTGACACTGAGGTGGACTGCGATTATATTGATTGCAGGTGATAGGAGGAGAGGCCGTGGGCTTTAACAAGAGACGTGTACTAGCAAATCAATGCACATCTATCTACAGGAGAGACAACATGACATCTGTTTTTAGAATGGTGACCACTATAATTCACTGGCCTCTCGCTTCCCCTTTTCTC